>NC_090989.1:43943409-44246439 GCF_041146395.1 Eulemur rufifrons
CAGCTCATCGTGAACACTTACTGAGCACCTGCTAAATTCCAGTGACTTGTTTCCTTTCCCTTCCCTTTCCTTCTGTTTCCTCTCCTACTTTTCCTCCTCTTCCTTTCCTCTCCCTTCCTTCTCCTGCCTTCCCTTTCCATTTCCTTTTTTTTTCCCCCTTTTATATTATTCTTTTGTTCTCTGGCATGAGCATCAGAAATAAGATCAGGATTCCGGACGACAATGGAGGAAGAAGTGACTCTGAGATTTCCTTAATAAAATGCTGGCCTTGGGGAGGGCCATTCAGTGTCTACACTAATTTCTCAGAGGGATGTTGCAAGAGTACTTCCTGGAGAGAAAGTATACTATTGTAAATATTTGAAATGTACACTGTCTGGCATGGTTTTATTTCTTAACTTCCCACCAGGGAGGTGCAAATGGAATCCTTAATGATTTTTATAAGTTGTAAGAACATTTTAATGTCAACAGACAGAGTCCCAAACAGCAGGAAGAGCACCATGATTTACTCCTAAATGTACAGACACAGCATGAGGACTGCTTTCATCAACACATCTCTATCCTTTCTATAATAATTCTGCAAGGTTCTCATCTGAGGGAGCCTCATATCAAACACAGTGACAACTCTATAGAGCCATTCTATTTCAAATGAAGTTTTTAGTTCGTGTGATCAAGACCAAAGCAACTTGGCAATTTGACTGTATCGTCGGAGGACCTGAAATCTCACCTTGACACTGATTTGAATTCCTGGATTAAAAAACCTAAATGCTGTTCTAGCTCTTAACATTAAACACAGGCCACTGTCTCATTGGGTCCCAGGTTTCCCCCTACAATGTTAATATCAACAATCTGCATATCAGTGTGTGCTGTTTGCATTCCTTGGCTCCAAAACATACTTGCTACATAACCATGGAGATGTAGAATTTTTATTAACATTACAGGTACAGCTAAAGCCAAGATTATTAAATAAAACCTGCTTGCTTTTATTAAATATTTACCCAACACACACCTAGGTAAATAATTATTGGCCACACATTGCAGAAAAGAAATATGAGTTGAGCGTGGCTAAAACCAAATTTTGTCAGGAGCAGGATTCAAACCTTTCCCTCTGAGTGTAGAACCCATGATTTTTACACACAAACCTGCTGCCTCTCATTTTGGACCTATATAATAAGATTATAAACCAATGTCTATATATGGAGGATCTCTAGGATAAGATGCTATAAAATTGAGTGTAGAATTATGTAAAGAGACACAAAGAAACCACTTTATGCTTTTCAATAGACCAAATGTCTTACTCCCTTCAAGATTTCACTATAGTAGGAACTGAAGGAATCCTGATGTAACGTTCTTATATAGTAGCTTACCCCATTAGTTCAAAAATTTTTAAATGTCTTCTCTTACTGGTTTTCTAAGATATGGAAGATAAAACAATATTTTTTGATAAGCAGTAATATGTGGCTTAGTGGATGAAGTAAGAGTTTCAAACACACACAAGTATACATGCCAGAACAGCCTCATCATGTATCTGAAATTGATGACTACTGGGCTAATAAAAAGGAATTGAATTATCTATATTTGCCAGAGAGCAATACACTATCAGTCATTTTCTTTAAAAGGGTGCTGAGTCCAACTGATTTACTATAGCTTTATTTATTTTAAAACCAGCATTCTAGATTTTCCTTGTTCAAAATGAACAATAAAAAAAAAAGAATTAGAGAGTGGGGAGGAGGGATTGTTGGGTAAGGGGGGAGTGAATGATGAGAAAACTGATATATAAATTCCTAAAGCAATAGAACTTGAAGTCAGGAGTATTACAGCTACATTAAACATGCTTATTATGTCTTGAGCCATCCCTCAGAAATACATTAATCTTGACAAATAGTATTCCTTCCAAACCCATTAAAGTTAACATCCCAATAAAAGAGTTTTAAATTATATGAAGCGACCATTTAGTCAAAGGAAGGTCATGTGTTGGGATTAGAAAATTATCTTCCCACCTACTGATATTGCTATGCATAGTTAGGAAAGTGTTATGAGGAAATATTTACTCTGGCCCTTTGACTCAATTCTCCTGAGCCTTTGCGGCTTCACCATATTAACTTTTAAGGACATGCATGGGGTCCTGAGAACTCTACAATCTGGGAAGGATTATACATCTTTGTGTTTCATTGGCCATTTTTAGCCATACATGGCGAAAGGTTCATTGACCAGTGTGATAGCGGTAGGACAGGCAGGCATCTCTTAAACAACTATTGAGTCCGTTCACCTCTTCAGTAGCTGTGTTGCAGGTAGTTCTTTTGAAAGGAGGGGATATTTACATTCATCTTCAAATGAGTAAAAATATTTTCCCTATAGGCCTAGGCAGAAAGAAAATATTACATTATATGAAGGAAAGGAAGGTGGGTTGAGAATTCTAACACTGCTCTATGGCCAGAAACTGACAACCATTTTCCCACACAGGTGGTGCTAGAGTCATGACTATCGTTAGAAATTGTGGTAATCTCTCTGATGGCAAAATGAATTTCCCTTATCCAGTTCCCTAAGTATTCACTTTTCCAGACAGGTGGCATATCCTCTGTTAGGAGACATTTTTCTCTCCTAACAGTCTCTGAGTGACTACAGGCCTGAGAGCATTGATTGCCTTCCTCTGCCATATCTGATTCCCAGTAAATGACCTTAGTACTTAATGTATTGCATAGGGAAGGGCAAACCCATGCATAGGGGCCAAGCAAGAATGATGGAGGCAAAGAAAGCAGGAGAGAGGTAGAAGGGAGAGGAGAAGGTACAATACTACTCTTCCCTCCATGAGGGCTAAAACACCCTTGAACAACTCTGTAATTGTCTCACACTCTTTCCATACAAATGGAATGAAGAGATGTAATAGCGTTTTTGAACCATCACATATTCCAAATTCTGATAGCTATTATCTCTTATGAGAATTTTCTAATCACAATCGATACTTCTATGCTACTTACCCTATATTGCTCTTTACCTGAAACATGGCAATTTTGGGAGGGTCTTAACTAGGAAACGAATTATTCTTTATTGTTTCCAGTTAATAACTAAGCACAGTCAGTAAAAATATGGTAAGTTAAATCCTGGCAACTTAACAACTGTGTATTGAGCATAAACTATGTGCAGGAAGGCACTGTGTTATTCACTGCAGGAACAAAAAATAGCAATAATGATCCTTGTCCTTAAGGAGCTCACATTCTAATAGAGAAGATAAGAAAAGCTCCCCTGCTTCTTCTTCTATGTCATAGCTAAGCATGAAATAGAGAAAATAGAGGAAGAAGTTACTTTAGGAGACATACAAGGTGCCATGTTGTTCAAAGATGGAAGAGAGCTCGTGTGCTCGGAGCCCGAGTAAAAGTTTCTGACCATTGAAAGACAGCAGGATTTTGACAAAGAGACACAGGTAAAGAGGGGGAGCTGAAAATAACCCCAAAAGACACAATCCCAAATGCCATAATTGCAAATGTTGGAATCCCAAAAGATCAAAGTCTCTAAAGTCTAAAATCCTGAAAATCACAATCTTGAAAGATCAAAATTCTAAAAATATAATTCTGGAAAAAAAGTAATTTAAAAATTTTTTAAAAAGATATTTATTTACATTTTTTAGAAGGGGATTTATTTGAGAAACAAATAAATGCAGCTGTATAAAGAGGACATTGTTTCACTATAGAAGAAATTTCAATATTTTTACATATACACACAATGCTTACAAAGTCAGCATTATGGTAATGTACTTCAGTGGAGTTAAATATGCAAAGAATGTACAAAATGAATTAAGCTCTCTAAAACTGTGGTCCCCAAACTCTGGGCCATGCACTGGTACCAGTTCACAGCCTGTTAGGGACTAGCCACAGAGCTCTACTGCCCCACCTCACCCCCGCCATAAAACTTAGGAAGGAGGGGGGTGCATAGCAGGAGTGAGCAGTGATGGGTGAGGAAGCAAAGTTTCATCTGTATTTATAGCAGCTTCCCTCCCCATCATTTGTATCACTGCCTGAGCTCTGCCTCCCCCTCCCCCAATGTCCCTGGAAAAATCGTCTTCCATGAAGCTGGTCCCTGGTGCCAAAAAGGATGGGGACCGCTACTCTAAAAGTGTCTGTACAATTTATACCTTCAGTATTGGAAATGTTGCAAAGATGAAATACATGGCATAGCAAATTGTAAAATATAATTTTGACAATTTAAAATAATGAAAAAAAATCTAAAAAAGAAAAGGAAAAAAACAAAACAAAAAAAACCCCACTAAAACCAAAATTGCACCTATGAAAAGTATATTATGAGGATAGATTATGGGGATAGATTATGAGCATAGATAGTCCATAAAAGCTAGTCTAACATGATGCAACTATCCTGTGATTGTGATTTTCAGGATTTTACATGGTAGAGATTATAGACTTTAGGGATTTAGACTTCAAGGATTTTGATCTTTCAAGATTTCAACATTCAGGATTATGGCCTTTGGTATTGAGTCTTTTGAGATTATGATCCAAATTGGTATAATGAATTACGTAACCATTTGGAAGATCTGTATAACTCAGTGAACCAATATTTTCTGAACGATGAATTCATGAGTAAAAAATCTATTCAAAGAACAGCACAGACCAGTGGATTTTAATCTAACAGAGTAGAAAAAAATTTTCAAGATGGTTTCAGATTCCACATTGCAACTAACTTTTAAGAAACTATCATTTGCTGAGTTTTGGTGTAATATAAGGAAAGGCTACTCACAATGATCTGCAAAGACTATTAAAATATATTAAAATATTGAAAACTCCTTTTTCCAACTACATATCTGACAAAGTTAGATATCTCCCTATATTTCAGCCAAAACCTATTGCAATAGACTGAATGAAGAAACAGGTAAGAATCCAGCTGCCCTCTATAAACCCAGATATTAAAGGTTTGCAAAAATGTAAAAAAAGCCACTCTTCTCACTAAAATTTTGTTTTACAAAAACCAATTGTGTTTCATACAATATGTTATCATGTTAACTTGCAATGAGTTTATTATTGCTAGCTTCAAATGAATTAATAAATGTTTTCAAATTCTGTTTTAACACCTAATATGGCTCATAATGATAGATACAACCCCCCAAAACAAAAGCTCTTTGGAGTCCTCGGTAATTTTTAAGAGTGTAAATGGGTCCTAAAACCAGAGTTTGAGAACAACTGCTGAAGACTAAGAAGGAAATTGAGGTTTCAAACATGAAAGACTCAATAAACTGGGGGACCCTAAACAGAATGGGGAAAGTGAAGAGAATAAGTGGGATGAGAGTTGGAGGGGACAGTCGTTTGTTCAGTTTTGAACATGCTGAGTCCAGCACACAACTGGGACCACCCAAATAGAACTTGAAAGATTTGAGATAAGGACACTGATTTGGGATTTACTTTCATGGGGATAGTAGTTGGAACCAATAAGCTTGTTCCATTTGATAAGAGAATCAAAAGTGAGCAGATCCTTGGGAGGGAGTTACCCATACTTAAGGAGTGGAAGGCAGAAGTAAAAGGCAGGAAAGAGAAAGGAAAGAAAAGTCTAACGGAGGAGAACAACTAGACTACTGAAGAGCAATGAAAACTAATGCATTGCCGTGTGTGGTTGGTTTTACCAAATGCTAAAAACTGTCAAGCTCCACACTTGATGAATTCTCCCATTTAATTCTCATAGTGACCTTTAGAAAGCAGTATTAATAACCTCATTTTGCAGACAAGGAAGATGATGCTGGACTCTTGACTACTACCCTTGGTTCTGGATTTGGAGAGGATGCTTAATACTGTCAAATGTTTTAGAGAAGGTGAAGGAGGGGAACAGCTGAGAAAAGGCAAGTGGGATAGGTGAACAGGTATTCACAGGGACCTTCCAGAGAATTGGGTAGCCCAGCATTCGGGAATATTGAGTTTAGCAGAGGGCAAAATCTCTTTTAAAGAAACATGAGGGCAGTAGGGAGCAAAGCCTGAGAGGACAGCAGTGTTATAGGAGTACTGCTGTTCTCTTTATTTAAACAAACAAACAAAAAAAGGGTGGGAAGGGAGAGGGACTATTCTGGTTTGCATATCATTTTACATAAATCTGCATAGCAATTTCCTAATCCTAAGAGATCAGATGCAGATTCAAGAAGCACAGAATTTCAGGGGTGACTTAAATGTATTTCAGTGTTCCTTATTCACTCCAACCTGTCATGGAACTAGCTCTTATTGTTGTCATTTTCGCAGTAGAGGAGCAGAGAGTCAACTTCAGGAATCTGATTGAAAATCATGTTCATAAACCTTTATAAACTGAGAGCCTTTCTCATCCTGTCTCAGGGCTGAAAATGTGCCCTCGGGCTCCTGTTTGGGTCTATGCTGCTGCACTGCAGCGCTGAGGTCAGGGCACAAATGCTCTGATGCGAAGAAACAGTAACGGTAACGTAATTATTCATTCAGACAGTATTTTCTTCTTGAAGACATTTAAGCCTCAAATGCTTGTGGATTGAAGCTTTTAATAGGGGAAAGAGGTGAACAAATTATTAATATTAATAATTTATGTCTTTCAAATGATCTTTTGAAGTATGCATATAATTTGTGAACATTAACTTGGAAACCACCCTTTCTGGAATGAATTGTGTGATAATTACAATAATTGTGAACCACTTATAACAATCTTCTCTCTAGATAGAACATTACAAATGAAAGAACAAAATCAGATGGAATGAGGGAGCTCTGCCCCGACCAGCCAGGAAAGCAAGTGGGGTTATCTCTTGGGTTCTCGTTAAGTAACATGTCATCTAAGTGCATAGCTTGGCATCTTGCACTTTGTAAGGACTCAATAACTGGTAAGTGGGTCTGAAATGATTCCCATAAATCAATGTGTGTGACGGGGGAATACAACATGCTAGACGGAGTAGATAATCACTCTTTGTGGTGACTTAATGTGGCTGGCAATGTCTCTCCACCTAAAATCTCTTGCCAACTAACCTACCGCAGTATCTAAAATTCCACTGTGGTTGATTCTAATTTTGGCCTTTGGGTTAAGCCCTAATTTCTAATTAGCACTCATGTTTCCAAATTCAAGTACTCCCCACCCCCACCCCCACCACCAACCCACCCAAGTAATTTGTTATTAAGACAACAACTATATAGCGTGAATTTGTTTGAAGATTCTTCCTTCTATGATGTAAGGGTTTGCCATGCACAGCTAAATGGACTTGAATAATGCATAGGGAGATATTTTTGAAAGGGAAAAGATAAATTTTTAAACTGAGGCTGTTTATACTTCATAATTTCATCCTCTTTCCTTACTATCACCCAGCTGTGGGTCAGTCAGCACAGCCTACATCCCTAGAGTCTGGGTTCCCAAGGAAAAAACCCACTTACAATATGTCCTTGAAGCTGTCAAGATAAATGCTTTAACCTGAATGTGCATCTCTAAGTATTTCTGCTAAACCACCACTCTCCTTTCCTTCCTATGTATCCCTCATTTTTATTGACCTCCCTTAACTTTTCTCCCATGTTAATATTTTACAAAGATGGGGAGAGATTTACCCAGAGAAACTCTTGCAGGAACAGCTCTTCGGTCAATCCAAAACGAAACCCACGAAAGCATCACCATCAACATGGCTGGGAAATAGGTTTGCAGCACAAAGAAGAAAATACGCCTCCTTAGCACGAAGTTGATGAAAAGCCTATTGTACCAACCTATGAGAAAAAGCGGAAGTTTTCATTAGAACAAGCTTCTTCTTGGAAACAGTACATTTAGTGACATGACATGCTTCTTTAGACTCCAAGCTCTTAGAGGACAAGGAACTTGACATACTCATCTCTGCCTAGCTGGGCCTTACACTTCATCAATGTTTGTTCAACCAGCTGAACTGCAGTCCGGTTAATTATTTGATTCAAGGTCCCCTTTAACTTCCATACCTGCAGCTCAGGAATGAATAGTAATTACCTTTTGTGGGATGGCCTCTAAAGACCTTTCTCCACAACACACTGTGTCTGCATGTTTCTGCAAGAGGGAGTCTTCAATACATGAGTGATGTCTGTATGAAAGAGCCAATCAACCATTTATTAGCTACAACAAATGAAGAAAAACATTTTATCTGGAGGAAAATATTCACAGTAGGTACTAGGTCATTGGATTTCAACCTGGGCTTGAGGCAGCTAGGGATTCAAAGAATAGGGGAAACAGTATCCATAAATTATTTTTATTATTTTAAAGTGTCACGGACACCATAGTTTGTCTATGATAGGTCTACAGAAAGGTAATCAAATGATGATGTTCCTTTGCATCTTGTTGGAATTGTATAAATTCATGTTGGTAACATTGGTTACTTGTGCTGATCAAAAGCACCAATTGTGATCACATCTGCACACATATTTTGTTCAGGTTTCCCTTTTCACAACGAGTAAAAGGAAGTTTAAAGCCATATTTTCAGACCATTTACAGGATTTCTCTGAGGGCCATTCTATAACAACCAGAATGCCAGGTTACATATAATACCTTACCCTTTTTTTTTTTCCCTTATCTGTCTCATGCATCTCTAATAACTGTGATGTCAATATTATTAATATTTACTAAAATAAGGCAATGAACAATGAAATGAATGAATATGAAAATGAATTTTATGGTTAATCTTACCTTTACTCTTAAGTGGTAAGATTAATTTTTCTATGACAATGGTAAGATTAATTTTTCTATGACAAATGGTGTTTATTTTGAGATAAAATAATTCTAAACACAGGGACTACAGGTTAAAAAATATAAAATAAAAGCATAGGTATTGCAGAGTTAGAGAACTCTTCTACTAGTCTCAGTAGTAATTTCTTAGAAACCCAAGATGGCAAATGTATTACATGAATCAGGCAAATACTTTGCCCTCTTGGCCTAAGAAATACACCTACGCTGAATGGCAGATTCTACTCCTAGTATCCTGTCCTCAATTAAGTGCTCATTATCCTTTTCTTCCTAACCTGGTTCTGAGGTTCTCAAAAGACATTTAGGTAACTGCATCCTTTCTTTACTCATAATTTTCTGAAGAATAATTGTCTTTTGGGGGCGATGAGAGTGGAGAAGAGTAACCACGAAGGAAAAATGCTGCTCTGTCTTGTGGTTCCTCAGGGAAGGGAAGACTACGGGTGGTGGTGTAGCTGCAGGTGCAGGCCAGAAGGAGTCCCTTCACCTACCAGGAAAGGTGGTGCTTCCTTGGGAAGACATAGAGCCTTCATTTTGAGTAGTTTAATAAAAAGTCTGATTCTGTTTTTGCTGTTTGACTGCTGATAGTTTTCAAGCCCAATTTCGTCTTCTCTTTCTGCCCCACTTCTGAACGAGCTTATAAAACCCAAGCCAGTCACCCCTTCCTCTTCTCTCAAGCCATTTTTAGACCTGCTTGGGAGCCTGCCCTGTTCTCTCTAGAAAGCCTCATTATGTGAGTAATAAACCTCTTTATACCCTTTTTTCATGTGTAAGGCATCATCAGTTTTGGCATCTGAATCAAATTTGGGGTGGGGGAGGGTCCATCTGCCTCCGTTAGGTACATTGCCACACAGTGGAAACGAGTTAATAAAAGAGAGAAAAGGGCTGGAAAGTTGGCAGCCAGGGAAATGCAGGAGAGGAGCAATAACTGGGGAGTTGGCCCACAGACAAAACTGAAGAAGGTTTTTATACCTGAAGACTGTCACCTTCAATGGCCTCTTGATACTAAGACCTCAATCTGAATTAAAAGGATCAGGATGATATTGTTGATGGAAATGGTGATCATAGCTACTAACTAACATTTATTGAGCATCTACATATGGCAGAGTTATTTCTGGCAGATGGCAGTCTGTTATTTATGTGTATTAAATCATGGGCCCTAGGAGATAGAGAGTATTATGAAACTCATTTAAAGATGAGGGAATTGAGGGTTGGAGAGATCAAGTAACTTGTCCAAGGTCACATTGCTAATAAGTGATAGAGTTAGGGTTTGAACTTAGGCAATCTCTCTCTAGTACTTATACTTTAGCCATTAGATCATGCTGTGTTAAACCATAACTGTTCAATTCATCCCTTAGGGACAAGAGTCATTTCTTTTTCCTTTGTAAATCTATAGTTCATGACCTTGAGGAGCACTGAAAGGGATGAGGGGGCAGAAGCCCTCACCTGCTTATTAAAATTGCCAGGTAGTGGCGGTTTGGGAACAGTGGCAATGGTAGAGGTGAAGGCAATGACAAGAAAAAAAAAATGAGGACCCTGTTGTTCAGCTATACAATGGAAATGAAGGTTCTATAACTACACATCTAGCTCTTATAATAATTAAAAATTTTGAAAATCAGAGCCAGATGTATGGTTTTTCTATAAAGCTGATTTAGGAGCTGTGGTTATGGTTGGTAGTTGTAATGACAGGAATAAAGAAAAAATATCAAAAATTATTTTTAATGAAGATAATATATTTAAGCAGGATACTAATCTGAGAAAGATATATGAGTTTGACTGACAGGAGACTATGTTTAATAATTCATGAATAATGTGAGGCAAAACTATCACATACTCATGAACTAAAATTAAGTTTTTAAATGTGATCTTTTTGAAACCTAAGGAATGGTTAAATGAACCCAGATATGATTATTAATTGGATATTTGAATATACAACTTCCAAAATGCTTTACTCTTGCATTTTTCCTACTCTTAGAGCACATTTTAATCTTTCTCATTAAAAAATGTATATAACAAATTCAAAAAGACAAAAGTGTTGAAACAAAGTTGAAAATCTCCCCAATCTATACCCACTTCTCAGAGGTATCTATTGTTAATCTTTCTAGACATTTAAAACATATACACACATACATATATATACATCTCATGCACACATACACACATATATATGTATAAATCCTTTCTGCAATAAAAAATATGGGATTATATTTTATATATTCTTCTGTACCTTGTTTTGTTAATTTTAAATTATTATGGATAACTTTACATCTCATGCTATACAAAGTACATACACTTGAACTTAATTCTATTTTTTTCCATTTTTCTTAGGAAACAAAATGCTATTTCTTGAAAATGTAACTATACTTGAATGATAAGGATTTATAGTTCACTTTTAAACACTTAAAATCATCTTTGTGAGCAGCAAATTTTTCAATGCAAGTATTCTGTTTGGATTTAGAAAGACTCTAAAATGTGACTAGCAAAGGACAAAAATGAACTAGAGTTGGATCTGCCTGGTAGCTCGAAGAGGCCGACAGGTACAAATAAATAACGGAGTCAATGAATGACTTAGGGGTAAAGGTAGAATTTGGAAGTGGAATTTAACTTCTTTTTAAGAGGAGATCTGGATGTAGATTAATGGATACTCGTGCTTCAAAATTAAAAAAAAAAGTCATTGTCATTATTATTGTTTTGTTGTATATATTCTGCACAGGAAACAATACTTTTGGTTTCTGTGCTTCATATGTATCACATTATACTAGCATTAAACATTGCAAAGCTCTATGCACAATTTATCATGTGTATAAGTTATTTCATCATAGCAATAGTGAAGTGAAAACTATAAATTATACCTCATATGTATCATTGTCCATTGCATCCATTCCTTTATCTATATATTAATTTAGTTTAGAACTAAGAACATTAAAAATCCTGATAAAAATATACCTATATTTATTTATATAGAGAAAGACAAAGAAAAGAGGAGGAGGAATAGAAAAATATATCAAAATAATAGAGTTTATCTCTATGAGACAGGATTACAAAGAATTTTTTCTTTAAACTTTTCTGAGTTCTTTTCACATTATCTACCATTTATTCATTCATTCAACAATTAGCCTTCGAGTATCTCATATGAGCCAGGGCTATATCAGTAATCAAAACAAATAAATGTGTGTTACTTATATAATCAGAAAAGGCAAAAAACATGATTTAAATTAATAGCATCATTTGCTGAATCCCAAGCAATATAAACAACACAAATAATGGGTGAAATAGAGCATTTCCTCAGGGTCTAAATAGCTAAATAGCTGTTGGTCCTAGAAAGTCATTTAGCTTCTCTGTGATGTAAATCTCGGTTTCTCTCTTAAAGATGCAGGCTTTTAGGGAAAAACCTGATAACTACTCTCCGAGTTCTAAGGACCTCGGAGTGGAGAACTTTTGAGGAGAGAATGCAACACCATGAAAGCAGAGCAGGAGAAAGGATTCTAGCCAGGACAGCCCCGAACCTCAGCGGCAGCAGCTGGCACACTTTCTGCTCTGAACATGGCTTCATTGAGTCTGAAAAGGAATTCTATACAGATTCTGCCTAAAATTATCCAGAATACTAATATCCAGCAGGGGATTGATGGTGGGGAGTCGTGGAGGGGAACAGAGGAGGCTGCTTCTAACTTTAGACAGCAGAGATCAAGTACAACTTTAAACAGTGCCTTGGATAACTGCTGCAAAATCAGAAATATATCTGTCATAGTAAAGAATACACAATTTAGGTACAATTTTGGATGGATTTTGTACTTGGGGCAATGAGGCAATTTATTGATTTATTTGAATGAATAAAATAAATAAATAAAAATCATTCAGCTGATTTTTATTGAGCATTTGTCAGATGCTCAGCACATTCCGGGTGCTGGGAAAGAAATGGTGAACAAGGCAGACAGAGTCCCTGCCCTCTTTCTAGTGAGGTACTCAGACAATAAAGTAGCCAAATAAGTACATATCTCAGGTAGTGGTAAGTCCCGTGAAGACAAACAGAGACAGGGAATGGCGAGAAAGGACACCTATTTTAGACAGGATGGTTGGGAATGCACTGTTTGAGGAGCTATTTGAATAAAGCTCTGACTGAAGTGAAGGAGCTGGTCCCGATAAGATGGGGCTGGGGAGCATTCCAGGTAGAGGGAGGTGAGGCCAGAGCTGAGCCCTGCAGGCAGAATGAGACCGGCAAACAGTAAAGCCCACAGGGAGGATAGGAGGTGGGGGCGGAAGGTAGGGGGAATGGGTGAGGTCAGAGCATTAGGCAGGAGATAGATCATGTTGAGAAGCTTGACTTTTGTTGTAAGTGTGATGGAAAAACACTGGAGCACTTTGAACAGGAAAGAATTGTGATCTTTGTGTTTCAAAAGATCACCCTGCCTGCTGTATTGAGATTGGAGGGGCCCAAAGTGGAAGCAAGGCATCTAGCTAGAGGTGCATGAGGGGGAAAGAAGCAATGGATTGGAAATGTGGAGGTGGCTGCCTATAAAAAGCGAGGGATGATGTTATTTGCCAAATTGGATAATTGTTTGAACACAGGTGTCTTCACATGTTGTGGTGCTTTGCACACAGTAAATGTTCAATGAATGCAGAGGAATCATCCATGTAAAATGCTGTACCTGTGCTGCTATAGAAAGCTAATCCACTGGATGCACTGAATTCTTCAACGAAGAACTGAGAAAGGGAAATATGCTCTTCAGTATTTAAGGACTTGTTTCCATGTTTCCAGTATAGCATTAGGTCCTCATCATTGTAGGCATCTAAAACAAGAAAATAACAGTCTTGTAATTGGAATAAGTCCTTGTAAGTTCCATGAGGTCTATAGCCATGTTCTCTTCAGCTCTGTCACCCCAGTGCCCACATGGCATATTATACTGACATGTATAATATGTATTAAGTGCTGAAAAGTATGTTTGCCAATAGACTGATCATACCCACACCTTGCGAAAAGAGAAAAAAAAAAGTCTCCCAAAATGAGACCCTGATTGGTATAGTGTAGATCTTTTATTGTGCCCACACAATAAATTAAAACTCTCCAAATAGTTGCTCCCATCTTTGTTCATTCTTTTAAAATATTAAGCCAGGCCTCGGGGTGACACCATAGCATTGCCTCACTGTCACATGCCATTAGTTTCCCTTAGTTCTGTGGTTTTATTGGATGAAATTCCAAAATGGACCTAACTCATAAAGAATTTTCTTTCTAAAGTCAAATAGTGATATAGTAAGTTTCTAATGGATTTGGGGAGGGGTGTCTGTGGAGTATATACCTATTGAGATTCCCAGCATTTTAGGCACATTATGAATAATTGCAGTTAGCTTTTAAGATGTTATATCAAAAGGAGCTGACAGGTCAACGTGATTGACAGAGAGCCAGCTCAGCTGCCCTGTGACAGGGCTTTGATTAGGGGGTCTATGTCTAGAGCTGGGTTTTTCTGGGGAATCCAAGTATATTTAATGGAGGATTGTTACTCATCTGGGAACATGAATTCTAGAGCTTTCCAAATGTGAAAAATCTGTGTCAGTCTACATAATAACATCACCAAAAATGTACCTTTTTGTACATAACCAATGTGGAAACTACAGACTATGTAATTTTCAAAACATTTTTTTCCCTCTGAATCTTCTCATTTGAGAGACAAACTACTATCATCTTTAGTAAAGAACAAAAAACCCACAACCATTTTGGTTTTGGATAATGTATCAAGATTTTAAAAGGCTTGTTAAGAGCATGCTTATTTGCACGCAAGTATGTGATGGTGTGTTCAAATGATGTATACTCACTCCATCGGAAGTAAGACTTACAGCTTTCCAGTTCAAGAGAACAATTTTGCCTGTCAAGAGGAAACCTGCTGAAATCCATAAAGCACATGGCTGAAACCGTTACCCTATAAAAAGAGTGAGACAAAGAACCCTGCAGATCATTTAACCATCTGGCCAAATAAGCATGCAACATTGAAGCTTTCTTACTGTTTGCCTGTTCTGTGTGCCTTTCAAGAATAATGCAAAACAGGCATTACTATATTTTGTTCAAATAACCTACAAGGAAACATACCCAGGAAGGTGGGTGATTTGTTTAAGACACAGAGTTAATGAGTAAATCCCAGCTCTCATAATTGCTTCTGATCTCACTATTTCTTGGTCAGCCCTCTGTGCATTTTCTGGCTCTGATGTTTCCAGAAAAACACACTTCAAAGTGAAAAGACTCTTAAATAGATTTAAATACTTTCTGCTTTTTGGAAGATTAGTCTCTAGTAATAAAGGTCTGGGATGGAAATAAAAACCTATAGAGTAAAGGTTTCCTTCACAAAGTAAGTTTACCTGAGGAAATTCTCTTTCCAGTAGTGAGGGAAAAGCCCAGAGCATTTTTAGTAATAGATCTATGTACACAATGCATAATTCAGGTGCTATTAAGTCAATAGGCTTGCATACTGATGAGGATTGTTTTTTCAAATTTTATATCCTCCTAGATTTTCCTGGCTTCAGGGAAAGGCTGTTGTACTATGATCTTGCCTCAAAGCAGAAACTTTGGTACCCACAATAGCAGATCAAAGGTTCATAAAAGGCCCCTGAGCAGGTCTACAAAAAACAAAGGCAACAGATGCTCCTACCCATGGTGCCCTTGAGTTAATCAGAGGAATAGAACCATTTTATCTTTTATGGGCTGAATTCTACTGTCAAGAGTTATGTAGTAAAATGCCAAGCCAGGGAAGTATCTGGATGGCTTCGTGTCACAAAATATATTCATTTTGATGTATTCCTAATACATTAAAGCTGCAAGGGACCACTGAGGACTTTCAGTCCACTTCCCTTATTGTACACATGGAGAAATTAATGACCAAGGTGGTTAGGTGGTTAGAATCAAGCCTAGAACCAGGTGATCTGACACTCGGCTTGGACTGGCTCTGCTGTTGGCCAGAAAAGCTCGTGCTGGCAACAATTTTGAGTTCCTCTTGCATTTGAGCATCTCCAAGACCACCCTCAGGGTCAATAATTCGCTAGAAAGACACACAAAACTCAGCAAAGCTGTTATACTTATGGCTACCTTTATTACAATGCAAGGATACAGATTAAAATCAACAATGGAAAAGGGGTACAGGGAAGATTCCAGGAGAAGCCAGGAATAAGTTTTCAGTTGTCCTCTCCTATTAGAGTTATATGGACAGTGCTTAATTCTTGTTATCAAAAGCTTGGCACTTCTCCTCGAGGCCACATCAGAAGAACAAGAACAAGAGGTTTGAGGAGAAGGAAAGAGAAGTTTATTACTTTGCCAGCAAAGGAGGAAAATGGCAGACTTGATCGACTCAAAATACAAATTCCTGCCCATAAGTAGAAATACAGGGCTTTTAAAGGGAGGGCCCTCAGTTCTTGGCTACTGTCCTTAACGATTCTAATCATCTCATCTCTGCAAAAGACAAAGCCTGTGACCTCCGTCCACCTGAGAGGCCCACCCTGACCTCTGCAGGCCAGCCAGCTGGCCTGGGATGGAGCCTGGGATGGTGCCAACAGTTCAGCTGAGCCATCTCCTGTAACACAAAGAACAAAAGATATTCCCCTACCCCTCCCGACCACCTGCCTGAGATAGGGATACAAGCCTCAGTTCCCAAAAAGAGGGGGAAATTTTAAATAGACAGAAAACATCTTTTTGCTGTTTTTCCCCCCTCAGGCCATTCCCTCTGTTACATGTTCTCCACTCTCAATTTTATACTTCCATATCTATGGGAGGAGAGGCGACTACTCTGTTACATTTTCTCAGCAATGATATATGACAACACCCATGGAGACTGCCAACCAGGGAGGCTCACCCAAGCCTCAGTGTCCACAGTTTTAATTAAGAGTCTTCACATAGTAATGGCTGACCACTCACGTAACTGACCTAAGTCTCTAGCCCCTCCGTCCAGAGGTCAACCTGAAACCCACTTGGCTTAAAGCCTCCACCATAAATCATGTTGTTAGCATAAACTATCTGGCATGGCCCAAGGCCCCCAGGTAAACAAAGACACTCTTCTCAGGCTAGATATTCTTAGGGGTTGGACAGTACTTCCCAGGAGCCAGCAAAGGACAAAATCTTTTTTTGGAATGTACAGAAATAAGGAAATCCACTGAATCAATCCTTTACTGGACTTTGCCTCACCAAAATCAATTTAAAACAGTTAATTCTTTGGCCAGACATTGCCATTTTGCTTCTGATTCCAAGTAAGGCTTGACGCCAGTACTTAGGAGTCCCATGTTACTATTGATTTAAAAGTCCTATTGAAAATAACACTTGCCTTTAAGTGCATTTTTAAAAACATTAATAGCCTTTATGAAATGGCTGGCAACAGCTTCTTTGTACTGAAGTTACCTTTATTACAATTCTCTTTTCAATAAGAAAAAAGAAACTATTAGTTTCCTATTGCTGCTATAACAAATTACCACAAACTTGGTGGTTTCAAACAACAGAAATTTATTCTCTCACAGTTCTGAAGGCCAGAGTCTGAAATCTATCACTGGGCCGAAATCAAAGTGTCAGAAAGGCCTGTCTACCTAAGAGGCCTCAGGAGAAAATATCTATTCATTTTACAGCTCTGGTCACCACAAGCATTCTTTGGCTTGTGGTCACATTGTCTTCTCCTCTTCTGTGTGTATCAAATTTTCTTCTACCTTTCTATTATAAGGATGCTTATTATTGCATTTATATCCCAATCAGATAATCCATGATAATTTCTCCATCTCAAGATCCTTAACTTAATCACACCTGTAAGTATCCTTTTTGTCATACAAGGTAACCTTCACAGGTTGCAGGGATTAGGACATGGATATCTTTTGGGGGATCATATTTTTTCGCCTACTATATAATCTTTCTGAGATTTCTAGGACATTAAAACAAGTTGAATTGCTTGGACTCCAAACATTTTCTAGAATTATCTATGATAAACCACTTATTATGCAGAAGACTCATCAGGCTAAAAGAAAATATGGAACATCAAAGATGGAGGGCTGTTATACCATAGTGTTAGAACACTAGTTTTAAATAAACCAAATAGAAAAATGAAGTGAGTAAATAGTGGTAACATGGATGATGACTATGCCTTCCCATGGTAAATGAAGGAGATGGTTAAGAAAATTATTTCTCTAACTCAAGATTCCAAAACTACTTGGTGGGGTGCAGGGTGGGGTTGAGCTGGTGAGGAGGAAAAGCAGACTTTTAAGAATTTCCGTAATTCAACTCTATTCTATTTGTCTAACCAACATATACCCAGAGTAGGTAGAGTTAGAATAGGAAACCATTCTTTGAAATGTGAATGTTAGAACTGGGGGAAATCACATCTTCTGCTTGTGAAACAGACAGTAATGTTGTGATTTTAGTCTGAAGTGAGATCCACCAGCTTTGGTGTAGACAGCTGTGGTCTGAGGAAGCCAAAGGCCACAGACAGCTCTCCTCACCTGAGACTGAACAGGACGTTTCCATCAGGGTACACACGCAGCATGATGTTCTCCATAGTTGTATCATGGATGAAGGATCTTTTAGAATGGACAAAAAAGATATCAGGCACCCAGATCTTTTTGATCAATCTATGATCAAATGTCATGCTTTTGTTTGTTGTGCTAGGAAAGGAGAGCCTCTCATCTTTCCAGTAATGCCTGAGATAAAAAGTCATCGTAAAGTCCTAGACAGAGAGAAAAAGAGACCAGTTAAAACCAGTAGGAATATGGTTCAAGATGACCACTTCAACACTATTAGTCCCAGGACTGATTTCCAAGAGAGCTAATGACTTATAAGTGAATGGCTCATATTGTATTTTCAGGTAGATTTAGGAGGAAGCTAATAAGCTTAAGTTTTGGGCTTTTCCTTCATATGAGCCCTGGTGAATGTTGACAGTTTCTGTGAGATATGGAGCATTCAAATTGGGGAAGAGAAGCCAGATTATAAACGGGAAGCGTTTCTATGTAAGCACTCTGATTAATCATCTAAAGAGATCGCAGAACAAAAGCACCCGAAACTCCACTATTTTTTTATCCATTATTTTATGGTGATTTTTTTTTTCTAATTCTAAATAAATATTCCCCTTTAAAATTGCTTTTGTATTATAATTTTGTATTATTTTTTGTTAAAGAAGACCTCTCAAATTGAATAAACTACAGTCCTACAGAAACCTAGCATTTGTTAGAGCTATTCGTAGAAAGCAAGTTGTCAGAAGTCCTGGGACAGAGACAGCGATCTTCCTGTTTGAGAGAAAGAAAGTTATGAAATGAAACGGTGATTCTCAAAGTTTAGTGTGCAAGAGAATCACCTGTGAAGTTTGTTGAAATGGTACATTTTCCAGAAGCAAGTTCATAGAGATTCCGATTCAGTATGACTCAGGGATTTGAATCGTTAATGTTCATTTCACTTATAAGGACATAAGGATGAAAGGAAAAAAGTATACTAACATCATATTAGGAAAAAATATTTTGTTAATAATTTGAGTTTTGTTTGGCTCTCAGATATTACATTTAATATTTGGTTGTATGAACAGAAACTCTCCCAACTTTAACCAAGTCATTGGGTGTGGACAATAACAATGTGTTTCACTTTTTACAATTGTTTATTTCTTTTTTTTTTTTTTTTTTTTTGAGACAGAGTCTCGCTTTGTTGCCCGGGCTAGAGTGAGTGCCGTGGCATCAGCCTAGCTCACAGCAACCTCAAACTCCTGGGCTTAAGCGATCCTACCGCCTCAGCCTCCCGAGTAGCTGGGACTACAGGCATGCGCCACCATGCCCGGCTAATTTTTTTCTATATATATTTTAGTTGGCCAGATAATTTCCTTCTATTTTTAGTAGAGACGAGGTCTCGCTCTTGCTCAGGCTGGTCTCGAACTCCTGACCTCGAGCGATCCACCCGCCTCGGCCTCCCAGAGTGCTAGGATTACAGGCGTGAGCCACCGCGCCCGGCCTGTTTATTTCTTATATCTTTTATTTCCCAACAATAATCAAATTTTTATTGAACTAGTACATGTAATAGAACTTTGGTATTTATTATACAAACAAAGGATACATCTCAGTAAACTCCAAATAAGTCACCTACCATTCGATCCAGCAATCCCACTACCGGGTATTTACCCAAAGGAAAAGAAGTCATTTTATTAAAAAGACACGTGCACTTAAATGTTTATTGCAGCACAATTTACAATTGCAAAGATGTGGAATCAACCTAAGTGCCCAGAAATTCATGAGTGGATTAACAAAATGTGGTATATGTATACTATGGGATACTATTTAGCCGCAAAGAAGGGTGATTTAATGGAATGGAACTGGAGACCATTCTCCTAAGTGAAGTATCTAAAGAATGGAACTAAATGATGAGCACACATGTGCACAGAGGGAAGTAAAACTCAGTGGAAATCGAGTAGGGCTGAGGGGACAGGTGAAAGCCTACCTATCCAGTACAATGAACACTAACTGGGTGATAGACACATGTATAACCCTGACTCAAGCATAATAAAAGTGATCCATGTAACCAAAAAAATTTGAACCCCCGTAATATTTTAAAATTAAAAAAAAAAGAATGTGAATTTAGGGTGGGACAAAAGAGGGTGGTAAGATGATAAATTAGAAGTAAAAAAGCTAACACGGAGGGGAGAGGGGGTCACTGGTAGAAAGCATTTTGCAATTAGACATGGTAAATCCAGTCAAGTTTTATTTGATATCTAGTAGCAAAGCTAACCTTATTCAGGGGAGAAAGATGATGTCCAGTTTTGGGTGCTGCAGGTTAGAGATAATAAGAATTTTCAATGCAGACTGGGTCATTCAAAAATGACTTGGATATAATGCCAGGAGAGGGGAAACAAGAGCTTGTTCTGGGAGCACAACAAGCTCTAGGAAGTACCAATAAGAGTGGCATCTGGGTAGGCAAGGGTTAAAATCTTCTAAAGGACTTTTTGAGTAGTGAGTCCTCTTGGCACTATTTCTTTTGGGTACAGGGTGGCGACATGAAGGAGATTTAATTTAAGGCTTATATCAAATTGCAATAAGAATTGAATTAGATAATGATGAGGACCAGAAGGACCACCAGCTGGAGAGTTTATAGACTAAAATAAGACTCAACAGGTCATAGAAGATTTCATTTAGACCTTTTTTAGAATTTTTATATGTCCTGAACTTTTCTTTCAGTTAATTGGAGGAATCACTATAAATACTAATATTATTGTAAGTATTTGTATGAAAAGATTTTTGATCTTAGTAATTTATATTTTCTAGGCCCTGCTTGGAGATCCCTTCTTTGTTCGCTTTCTCTTTCTCTTTTTATGTTTAATGGTGGTGTTTGCATATTACAAAAATAATATATAGAATTTAAATTTCAAAACTTAATTCTATAAAAATCACTTTGCTATAAGTTTATGTATCAAAAATATTTTTATTCCAAAGAGTATCTAAAAGCAACATTTGAAAAATCATAAGAACACAAGTATAAAAGATTCCAGAAAAGAGAAAAAAGTGCATAGATTAATGCACACAAAAAAAGTCTGTTAAATGAGTAGATTGGATAAATAACAAATATCTTTTCAGACTGAAAATGGAATTTGAAAAGAAAGTAGTTTAACTTGTCCCTCTTCAAGAAAGAGGTACTCCTTACTAAAAAACAAAACCACAAAAAAATCAACCTGCCAAATTTAAAGCAGAAAACAAAGGACAATAAGCATCTCTCTAAGGGCTGCAATGGCAAATGGCTCTAAGGACCAGGTGGGCGACTTCATTTAATAAAGGTAGCAGGCTGTATCTAGAGCAAAGCAAGGCAACAGTTTCAGGGCAATCTGGAGGGCACAGGCCCCATCCAAAGGCACTCAAAAATTCAATTATTTAATATTCTGAGTGGAGGGGCAGAGAATAAAACTGAAATTCAAACCAGATCCAAATTTGAAACCAAACCAAACATATTCATAAGTTGTACCTTACTCGTGGGTACCTGTTAAGGTCCTTATCATTAACAGTTGCATGCAGCATGGTGTTGGTGGGAAACAAAAGAAATGTATCTAAGTGGGATGATGCAGAAGACAGAATGACTGAGGAGACTGAAATGAGATGGAAAGTGTGATCCAAACATAAGCACACATACAGCAATTAGGTAAAAAAAAAAAAAAAGGAAACAGACATTGAAATTTTGAAACTATAAAGTCACTCTTAATTTGGCATAGAAAAGTAAACTAAAAGGGGCTAAACAAAACTCTGAGACTACATTAACAAATTAACAGAAAAGGAGTAGGTGAAAAGGAAATATATCTGAAAACAAATATGTAGGGGCTTACACACAAGTTAGCCATGGTATTAATTATTTGTCTTTAAAGCAAAATTCTGCACAACTGTGAAAATGACTTACATGAAAAATGGATCTGGTAATTATGTAGACAAGGAAGGTGTTCTAAATTGGGAATAGAGAAAATAAAATGGAAAAAGTATGGTAGAGGGTATTAAAACATAAAAATAGCTAAAGTGGTAAGATCAGGTTAAGGGAAAGGAAGAAGAAACAAAAACATCAAGGTATGCAAAATGGCATAGAAGACAGAAGAAGGTTAAAGATGATAACAAGTGATCAGTTTCAAATTTTATGGACATTGGCTCATGAGTAATATTCCATGAAAATACAGATGTTTCATTGCAAAATAAAATAATGGAAGTCCCTTCTAGATTTCTAAAAAATAAAAGGTAATATATAAAATTTTTCTTAATTATATTTTTAGTCCTATGAATTAAAAAAAAAATCCTTTGTCCTCTGCTACTGGTTGTCTACAGATAAGCAAAATTAATAACAACTGACATATTTGGAAGCAGCCCATCAAGCCTGTTCAACTGTTTATCATGTTGTGGGTAAGGACTCCTGGCTGTGATTTCATATTGCAAATGTATTATAACTGTTCCCAGTTGATGTTATATAGCTAAATATATCATGATATTCTACAGTGTTTCACCACTGAAAACCACTAGAAGGAAAAGAGAAGAGTAGGAAAGAAATGAGAATTGTAATTAAGGGCAGAAAGATGTGAAAAACAGCAACCACAACTCATTATTAATGAGTGAAGTTGCAAAAATAAATAATGTGCCTAATTAAATGAGTTATTAAAATACCAGTGATTTTGATACTGTTGATTTCTAATTTTTTCAGAAAAATACCAATCAATATCCCGTGGAGAAACTTACCATGTTAACCTCTGAAATGCTGTCGATGCTTTCAACCTGGACATCTATAGCTACTGGTACAGGGGACCCTTCAGAAAGAAGAATGGGTAATATGCTGAGAAATGCATTACAATCATTTCAAAGCAGAAAGATCAATGTTCATAGACTGTAAATGGATTACTTTTCAAGTTTTTTTAAAACAACAAATATCTCCATCATCTTATTGAATCAGAATCATACATTCAATAACAATAAAAGCACGTGTGTAAATAAATGGTATTCCAATAATCATTACTCATTTGCTTGAGAACATCTCAATATTATCCTTCTATGTATTGAGATGGTATCTCCAGGTTTTTATTTTTATTTTTAGCTAGCAGTAATTTAAAAAGGAACAATGTCTGGAAAACATGTCTAAGGGTGTGTACAAGTATGCATTCTGTCTGGTAATGGTTATATTGGATAGTCAGGGAGTGTCACAGAGTCCTTGACTCTGGGCAATGTTGGAATCTTTTCTCTCCTACCAAAAAAAAAAAAATCATTCTTTTTCACTTGCGCGGTGGTTGGCAGATTAGAAGAACACAGATAATAACACAGTGCTACACACAGACACCGCAGATTCAGAAGAGTTCCCTTGCAGAGCATCGGTAACCACAGACTGCACTTGGAAAGAAGCAAACATCCTTAGAAATGCATTTGATGAGAATAGACTGAGAGTCAGAATTGGGGCAATTTCAGACAGAGAAAAACTGCTGAGACTTATTTGCAGTTGGGGCTCCCAGAATCAGGTTCACGGGCCCGGAAAACCTGAAAGACAACATAAGGGAATCCAGACTAGACTGAAACTATGACATTTCCTGGTTATACCTAACAAAGGATTTCACCACTTCCAGTGTGACTAAAGATTGATGTTAATACTTCATTGTTTATTTCTGTGTATGAAATTTGATGCACATATATGTTAAAGTAATTTGTGTATTTATACATATAGTCTTTCATATGTTTTCGTTCCATAGTAAGCCACCCTCAAGTAAACCTTATTGCCTATATAGTCCTGAGTTAAAAAAATGCTTTCAACTGTTGTTGAAAAAATATAAATCTAATGATTAGGGGATTTAGCAGCATCCAGCCTAAAAAGCTTCCTCACTGAGGCTGTGTAGTGCCTGTACATGCTACACGGAACATGTGTGTGCATACAATTCACAGCCTTTTATAAATGCACAATACATTATAAAACAAGGTCTATCTTGCCAGTCCCTGTATCTCTTCTGTGACTCCCCCATTAATTGGCTGATGTTACCTTCACTTTATTAACATCAGATTCCCTTTTTTTGGTTCCTTAAGTCTGTACCCTCAATATCATTCCTTACTGTGAAGAGTTTCAGCTAGCCAGGCCTGGGGCTGGTCACACATTCCTGCTTCAGGCTCCAGAAATACCTCACTTGCATCTTAACTACCAACTTCTTCCTGCCATATTGGAGCAATTAATGTACATCCGATAGCATTGGTTATGACAATTCTATGAATAACATTGTTCAATGATAATTATGATGAAGCTGAAGCATTAACTTGGAAATATCTCATTATTATTCCTTCATAGGGTTAAGCTCTGGTGGGTTGTTTTTTTTTTGTGTGTGTGTGTGCGTGCATTTCTTAAATTAGTAGTTATTAATATTAAAATAAAACTTCATGAAAATATTTAGTTCATGGCTCTACTTGGCACTTCATGGTGAGTAAATCTTCCCATTGATTCCAATACTCCAAGGGAATGAAAGATTCGCAAAGATCTTGGAGGAGTGGCTGACTGTCTTGGATAAAGTTCTCGTATTAGAGTCACAGGCTAGAGTTTGAAGCCGGCTTCCATCACGGTTATGTGATCGGGATAAGTAATGTTGCTAAGCTTAGTCTCCTCAAATCTGAGTAGGAATACTCACCTTGGAGACTCATTTAAGGACTAAAAATAATACAGTTACTGAACTTGGTACTCAATAGATGGCACAAAATAAATGTTATTACTACGGCAGTGTAGCAAAAATGTAAACCTGCCCCTTAGGAACACAAGCCACTATTCCCTACACAAACATTTAGATAATCAGTCCTCTCTTCACTAAAATGGAGATCCGGTGCTTCTGATTACTTATTTTCTGACAAAACCAGCAACTTGAATTTAGTATCTCTTGACTTCTAAATAGACCCTAGCTGCTGTTGACTATCTCTGCCATCCTGGGGACAGTCGTATCAAACTACGTCCTTCTCCAAGGACATATTCATGCCACTGCTGCCCAAGCACTGAAGCCTCAGGGCTGTTTTGAAGGCTGGGCTGACAGCAGAGTTAAAACATGGCTTGTCCATCAGGAATGGGTTCCTGGAAATATCTTAGATTTCTTCTTTCCTCCCTGCAGATTTACAGTGTTCTTGTGAGGATGAGCTCTTCTGTTTGCAAGGAAAGTGTGTGCCTTCAGGTGCTGTCTGGCCTCATTTCTGCCTCCTTTGAGCTCCCTGTCACGGTGCACCTTACTCCTGGGTTTCAGAATCTGTACTGTGCGCTGGCATTCTTGAGGACAGAGTGCAGAATGAGGGGCATGGAAAGGCAAGACACAGAATCAGAATTTTTGAGCTGGATAAAACCTCCAAATATTCTTTTTACAGATAAGGAGCTGAGTCACAGAGAGAAGGTGGCAAAAAAGCAGGATTAAAATTCATGGAATTTGTAGCCATATAAACCTGAGTTAGAGCCAAACTTCTGTAAATTCCTTAACTACTCATACCTCAGTTTGTTAATCTACAAAATAGGAGAAATAAATATCTGGCACCTACCTGATAGGGTTGCTGTGAGACTACATGAAAGAATGCTTATTAAGTCCTTAGCCTGACCCCATTCAAACCTCTTAACAATCAATTTATTCATTATCTATTAGATCAATAGTAAATATAACAGCATAAATCATAATTTTATATTTTTATTCTGTATATAAGGCATTTAACATATAGTAAAAATTAAATAACTATTAATCATTATGATTATGGTGTTCATTTGCCAGTATCACTAGGCAGCAGCACACACATTTATAATCCTTTTTATGTACATAAAGATATAGCATCAACCTGTTTTTTATGCAGGCTGGAATAATGAGACTTAAATAAAAGTTATACATCTTATTTATATAATGCATTTAAAATCAACTCTATGAATATTATCTCATCTTATCATTATAGTCACCTTGTTAGATGGATAGAACCGATTTGAGCTCCACTTGACATATGAGCAAACTCAGAGAGGTTACAACATTTGCCTGAAACCCAAAGCTAATTAATGATAGGAAAATAGCCAGGCCCTTTTGACTCCCAGTATAGTGCTCTTGTTTGACAAGCAAAAACTGTACAAGCAGCTTTTATAACTCTAGCTTGTGTCTTGACTCAGTAACCAATATCTAGATGCTAAATTGATTTCACATTGAAGAAACAAAGAAATTATCATCTGTAAGACTATAACGAAACAGCCCTTAGTTATGGGAGATGTAAAGGGTAGGGGAAACATAAATAAAGAAAATGAGCTGCAATTTATAACCCAAGTTAAACAAAAAGCTCCCCTAAATTTATATCCTCCTGTTTCCACATAATGAGTCAATTAATCTTCTAATGCTTTATAAAAGTAAAAAACACTGCAGTAGCAGCTGGTTTTCATGTTAAAGCTAATTAGGAAAACACATTAAGGCAAGAGAAGTGCTGAAGTTACATTTAGCCGAAGAGGAAAGAAGTATGTTCGTGTGTTTGTGTTACGGACAAGTATGAAGAAAAAGAAGATAAATTAAAACATGTCTTTTATATCCCGCAATCTGATTTTCCCAAGGAAGGCAGCTGTGAGAGAACAGAGAAATGGGTCACTGGTGTAAGAAGTTGTTCTGACCAAGACGGACAAGAGAAGGTTAAGGACTATATTTCACAGAGCTACTAGACTGACACTTCTGAGTGAATTTATGGATTTTTCTGCCTGAACTGACTGAACACACAAGCAATTTGGACACCATTTGGCCCCAGTCTGACTGTCAGAAAAATTTCTTAATCGTGGGATGATTTGCCACCTGCCACTAAGTAGCACATTTCAATTGCATTTTTAATAACCCCACAAAGTAGTCTCAGGAAAAAAAAAAAACACATTTTCATCTAAAAAAAAAATCTTAACATATATCTCTAACGGATCAAGCAAAGTGGAAATTTAAGGTCAATTTCATGTTTGTCTGGAGGCTGGGGCTGATACAGACCATGGAAAATGAAGGCATAAATGCTTTAAGACAGAAGAGGAAGACTGGCCCCTAGTGATCCACAGTATGGAAATCGCCTGGGGAGCTTGTTAACCATGCAGATTTTATTCAGAGATCCTGGGTTGGGGCCTGAGCTTCTGCATTGCTAACTCACTCCCAGGTGATCTGCTGCTGGTCCTTGGGCCACTTTGAGTGACAAGACCTCTCTGGACCGCTTGTTTCAAGGTCTGCACTCAAGGACAGTCATTTTTCTCTCGATCTTTCTGGGTTTCAATGGCGTACAATAATCTCCCTAAAAACCCTTTCCTCTAGGATAGGAATTAATTTAATTGAGGAATCTAACCTGACAGGAATTAGGGCAGCTTTTTGAATTGGTGTTGAAAAGAGCGCATCATGTGAAACTTGCAACGGCTGCTTCGGAGATGCCAGTTTCAAGCTATTCCCGTGTGACTGCCGCCCCCTAGTGGCTTAAAGAAACCATCGCCAGGCAAGAGTCCCATTACAGGGGAATTTGTAGGGGATTTTACGAACTTTTTATAGAATCGTAGAGACCAAAGCACAAAGTATCTGGGTGGTAGCTGTAGAGTATATTATCCAAGTTTTGGCAAATTTGGTTAGGGGAAGAAATGGTCTATTGGCAGTGGTAGGTAGTGGCTGAAGCATCGTTAGGAGAATTGCCATAGGATGATATCTCTGAGAAGTAGTGAAGGAAAAAAGATACAGAGTCTCAGAAGCACAAACAAACAAAAAACAAAAAACCTTATGTTCTAAACTATCAGAACTTCTAATGTCTTAAATTAGGATTCTATAAATGTGAAGAGTGCTTTGGAATGCAAAAAATTAAACTCACCAAGATTTAATCTGATGCTGGTAATCCAACGTGGTGGTTCTCAAAATGTGATTCTCGGACCAGTGGCATCAGCATCACCAGGAATTTATTAGAAATGCAAATCATTGCCCCACCCCACCCCCAATCTACTGAATCAGCGGGCTCTGGGGTGAGGCCCAATGATCTGTGCCTTCAGAACCCATCAGGTGATTCTGACACTTGCTAAAGTTTGAGTCCCTGATTTAATGAAATCAAGGTCAGACTCTTAGAATTGTAACCCAATGGTTTCCAGGAAGTTAAAAAACAAAAGACAAACACAAAAACCCAATTCTCAACATAATACCTACCCTACGTACTTTTTTGTTTTTTACCGGTTAACAAGTTAGTTCTCTGGTGTCTACCTGTCTATTGTGCTTCCCTTGGTCATAAGCATAGTATGCGAAGAGTATCTCCCCTCCCCATCCTGAATACATCAGGTATTAGTTATTTATCAAAAGGATTGTGAGATAGTGCCAAATCTTCTGAGATGAACGTCCTCATTCCTACAGAAGGCGGTGACTTTAATGAGTTCCCAGTCCCTGAACAATTCAAGACCCTATGGAATGGGCAGAAGTTGGTCACCACAGTGACAGAAATTGCTGGATAAGTGAAGTGCCACTGGGTTCTTTTCCCTCTCCCTTCACACCATGGGATAAATCTGTATCAAGACAGTTCTTTTCTAGATTTCCTCTACCTTTCTGCTCTTAAACTGCTTCTCTGCTCTGAGAAGCACAGCTACCTGCCTTCACTGAAATATACCTCAGGCTGAGATTGGGGGTGGGATAGCAGGTCAGTTGATCTTCTGCAGGAAGGTGCAGCTTTTCCATATCAGTTCAACCACACCACCGGTCCATTCTTAAGGAACTGCAGGCCAGGACTGGTGCATTTTAGCTTTCAGCTTTTGGGGGTTATTCTACCAACAGGTAGTCCTTTGAGAAGAATAAAACAGTCCCAGGAGTTAACAGATCAGAACGTTCACACTAAACTTTTTCTAACAATGAGCATGAAGGTAGCAGAAGCTGGTGTTGACTACAGACAGTTCTAACCAAACTAATATTTCCCTGTTGACAAGTGAGGGCAAGGGTTGCACTGGACCAAAGGCTGAGGCTTAGCCATCTAGCATTCCAAGCAAAATTGTTTCCTATAAGCATTCCTTTTATTCTGCATTCCATTCTGGGTCTGCCCAAACCATGAAACAGGAGGTTTTCTGGTACCAGCTGCTAAAGCAGTGTCCTTCATATCCAGGGCAGTTAAAGGTGTCTTGGACCCTTTCTCCGGGATCGCTGCCCAGCACCTTCCTACAGAGATGACTTTAAAGGAAAAAAGAAAAAAAAAAGGAAAAACGACACACCATTCAAGGAGTCTGGCATTCCTTCTTCCGTCCCTGCTAGGTGCCTGTCATCCATCTTCACTGCCTCCTTTTCCCTGTCATGCTCAACAACTTCCAACTTCTGTCCAGGCACCTGAACAGAGGACTAAAACCTCCACTGCAGGCTGGTTTTAGGTATTGATTTATGTAAGAATCTTGCACAGCATTGCTAATGTAAATTTCAGTTTTTTTCTCTAGACAAACAATTACCAAAATATGCAACTTTTTTTTGGTGGGAAGAGAGATTGTCCTGTGATTTCTACCCATTCCCTGAGGCCTGTGGAAATAAACCTTTATGTATTTAAAGTTATACAGAAAATAGAATAAAGTTAATACCAAACTAAAAAAAAAAAAAGCTGAACCTGTTTTACTGCCAGAGGATCCTGTTTCTCTCCCTCATCTTCACATATGTAGGATTCTGCAAAAGTTATCAGTTCAGAAACCGTGGGAGTGGGGACTTTTGGGTCAATGAAAGAAGAGTCAGGATGAATTTAGTAGTAAGCCGGAGTACAATTCAATGAGTTGACTTCACCACACCTTGCGTATTGCTGGAGCCCTCGGTACCCCTGTATGCATGTTAAACAATCTGAGGGGAAGAAAAGCTGTTCCAAGCATGCACTTCTAATATGGACTTCTTCCCTCCTCCTTGTCTGCCATTGCAGCTTGGTTCCACCAATAACTGCTTTCATGGTCTAGGGTAAATCTCTTAACCTAAACCCAGTTGCCACACTGCAGTATTCAATATCATAATAGTAGCTATTTCATAGGGTCAGTGTGAGGGTGGGATAAGATAGTACATTAAAGGCCTTAGCACAGTGCTTGGTACTCCAACATTTTGATCAATTTTAATTGCTATAAGTGATAAAAGTTATTAAAAACTCAACTCAGGAAAGTTGGTTCATAGGGAGCTATGGTATGTGACATACTAGTTCTTCCATGAAAGCCCAGTATTTCAGCTCATAAGAATATTTAACAAGATTTTATGAATAACATGTAATCCAACTTATAGATTTTAGTTAAAACAGTAAGTTGGTGTATAGGCAGGATATATCCATTCACTATTTATTGAACACATACTATTTACAATAGTGTGCATAGTAGAAAAATGAGCTTTTTGGGCAATTTAAAATAGATAAATTATCAATTGTTCTCATTCAATAGAAGATAATTATAAAAGTTTTTTTTTTTTAACTGATTATCTTTACTTGTGTTTTGGTCTCAGTTGCTTCATATTTTCACCTCAATTTTGACAGTGCAATGGGTTTTGACATGAGCTTTGTAAAGATAATACTCACCTCCAAATCCAGGTCTCATAGCAAAATCGTGGTCCTCTATTTGGAGAAGTTGCTTATATTTGAGGGGCCATACTTTGGTACTGTCATCTTTCCTCCTTCTAGTTTCTTGTTTGCTGTTCCCACAAAGGGAAAAAAATACTTTTGAGATACATATGCTTCTGGATATTTTGATTTAGGTTAGCCATCTGTGCTCAACATAGCATGTTCTGAAATACATACATAAAAGCTCATTTTCTCAGTTCGTATTAAGCCAAAGATCTGTCAACATTTGCTCTTTATTATATAAGTGTGGAGCAGATAAAGTAAACCAAATTTTGGAGCACCTTAAATGACAAACTGAGTTTGGATTTAATATATGAACTGGCACTATTTCTCACAGTACAGTTTTTTAGACCTAGAATATCCCCATTACCTGGGTGGAGGTGATCAAAATTCAGATTTATAGACCTCGGTCCCAGATTGACTAAACCAGCCACCAAGGAACAGGGCCTAGGAATCTAAATTTAAACAAGCTACCTAAGTGACTGTTGGGGTCACTGAAGTTGAACAATCTCTGCACTAAATGAAGAAGTGAAAACAGTACAAGATTGTACACTGATTAAAATAGTGTTTTACAAAGACAAAATGAGCAGAAAACAGGTGCTGGCTGAGAGTGGAGGCAGAATCCCTGTCGGAGGTTCTAGAACCTGAGGCATGGCAATGTTTGAACCTGATGCCAGGTCAAATTGTGAAGTAGGTGACAGAGCCTGTCTTTACCTACAGTTCTCTAGGGCAAAGGCAAAGCAGGGAGTGGCTTCTCTACCGTTGGTGTGTTGATGTGGGAATAAAGCCCTGTCTCTCCCTGGGTTTGAGAACTTGGGCAAGTCGCTGGACCTCCCTGACACCTACTTCCCAGCGACCTTGCACATGTGGAGGGAAAATGTCTGTGAGAGCAAAGCGCCTTTGTGAGTGACACGCACCTGTCTTCTCCTGCTGGAGATCTTGCTCAGCTCCTCTTTCCAGAAAAATGTGCCTGTCGTCATCACTGTCATCATGGTCAGCAGCAGCAATAACACAAGATCCTGAGGGCTCTGCTAAGTGAATACTCATCATTCTGAATACCTGATGTGCTTTTGCATTAATAAATATCTTCTCCAGGAAATGCATGTGAATTTTAACATAACACTGGGAGATGCAATTTCTCAACTCAATAAAGTGACTTTTATGGGGAGAATTTCAGATCCCAAAGCAGGTGGTAGAAGAAATACGTTCAGGTTTATGGGCACCTGAGATCAACCAGTGTGGTCTCTCAACAGCGCAGTTTTTGGCTGAAACCCTCAGAGGTTTACAGATTTATTTTTGCCATTGACAGAAATGGGGAAGTTGAGAGAAGAAATCTGTTTTGGGTAGAAGGCAATGAGTTTGGTTTTAAATATGTTAAGCCATTATATCCTGTGAACATTCGAACACCTAGAACCTACTTCCTCCAAGGGGCTCGAATTAACTGGAAAACTTCTTCCATGGAGCTAGAATGAACTATTGATTAAAAATAATAGCAGATAGCTTTTATTAAATGCCTACTACATTCAAGGAACCATGCCAGATGTTTGTAAATACTATCTTTTTTGGTATGCATTCAAATGATGGTTTGCTGGGCCCCATGCCCACAGTTTCTCATTCAATAGATTCAGGGTATAAGAATTTACGTTTATTATAATTCCCCAGGAGAATCACTGGCCTAGAAAATAGTACACATTTAATAAAAGCTAGCTACTTGTTATTATTTTAAGACAAATGGAAATGTAACTTTGGGTGAAAACTTATGAAAATTTGTGAACCCCTTTGGTAATGATATTTGTTTAATACAACTGAATGGCATGTCACTAACTTATCTTTTCAGAAGCATTCCTCTCCATGAGATTGGAAAGGATAAATCTTAATTAAGACTCCCAAGAACACTGAACACAGAGCCTGCTATGAAATGCTCTCTTGGCAGTACATGAAAGCACATACACCAGTTCTTACTTGAAGGTTCTTCAGATACACAATGATATTCCATATTCATCTATTTTTGCCTTTTTTGCACCTCATCTGTCTCCTCTGCCAAATTTGTTGCTTATATACTCTCTAAAAGAATTTTGAAAATCTATGTACTCCCTCACACATATTTAAATAGACATCTACAACTTTTTCATCATAAATTTTAAAATAACTTAAATATTGATGATTTAAAATAAAATATTCTGCCTTTAAATGTGTCCAATGAATCTAAATACCCATATTATACATTTAAAAATATATGAACAAGCTCTTCTTTAAAAATGAGAAATTTTATTTTATTCTTTTGTTTTTAAAACTTGTGTTTGGATTTTATTTCTTCTGTAGAATTTTATCACTCCATATATCTTTGCAAGAAAGATAGGTAGACATTAAAATTAACTTTTTTATTGTCTATGACTGTTAAAATGGAGTAAACATATTTCATAAATGTTGATACTCTTAAAAATTAAGAATAAAATTTCTTAATGAAGTGATGGTATATTTCCCCAATTTTTCCATGTATCAGTAAGTAGATATTACTCATTGCTAGAATGAAACAGGATTTTGCATAAATTCCATTCCTATTTTTTATTTTTATAGCTGAAAATGTTGAAAAACTGTTCATCTTTATGTAAGTACATAGAACCGGAAGAAATTTTGTTTCAGTATTGTTTTAGCAAGGTAACAGTTATTTAAATTCCTTCTTATTCTTCAAAATTCATGTTGTGTGATCTATCATCAACAATTATTTTTCATGACATATAGCCTGACAAATTAATAAGGTTCCTCCCTCAGTTTTGTTGAAAGCAAAAAATAGGAATTTACCCAATTTGGGAAAGGATGTGTGATTTAGATGAGAGCCATCTACTACCTCAACAATAATACTTATAGTGGTCTCTTTGTACCCAGAAAATTTTTTGCACACTGAGGCCATGCACATAGTAGGATTCAGAAGAGACAGAGGGTTACCTTTATTTTGCCACATGGGACGAAGCAATCATTAAAGGGAGACTGCAGGTGAGTTTTGAGGTGGATCAATTCAGGAAACCGGTCAACAAGGAAGTTAAAGATCCAGAAATTGACCCTCAGATAGCTTGCATGTACCCGTAGGGGTACATTATACCCCAGGAGTATAGATGCCCTGGTTTGAAGGTCCCTGGTTTGAAGGTCCCTGGTTTATAAAATAATTTTTAAAAGGCATACATAGAAAGATTACTGAAATGAAGACTGAAATAAAACAAAGGAGACAGAAGCAAATATACTTAATGAAGGAGTTACTATGTGAGAGAGCATCAGATGTATATGTATCGTTTTAAACCACTTTGTGTCTTTTGCCCTCATCCCTATTCTAGAAAAAATGATTTCATTTTTACTAGTTACTGAGAAAAAGCTTTTGGATGACTTCTAAGGAGAAGATCTTCCAGAATTCTGAGTCCTGATGATCCTGATGGGATCAAGCAAAGAAACTTTAACTCATGGAAGAGTCTTTCATCAGCGTTCTTAATCTTTGTTTTTTTTCCCCCCACAAAGTATTATAAGTATTATTGTTTGAGAAACAGTAGGGATAAGTCTTGGTAATAGTCAGGGTTTTTCTCCTTGAGTTAGGGCCTTTTCATTCCTGGATCGTACAGAGGAAACCTGTCTATGCTCCTCCCTGTCCTCAGTGTCAGAAACTACTATAATTTTGTGACTAAGAAAGGGAGTGTCCAGGAGGAAGAAAAGGCTGGATTTTGAGTGGTTTCTAAGGGGTCCTACGAGGGTCTTTGAGGAGGACATAGTAGACAAAGAATTAAAAAGTGCCAGAGCTGGTTGAGGAAACAGAAATATACCTGACTTATTCTGATGCATAGTAGTTTTATAAGTGGGACGACAAAAACTCTTTTTAATTGAGTCACAAACACTCAATTGGCCGCTTTACAAAACTGCTTTCCGGAGGGCTTGGAGGTCTATATATCTGATTAGTTAAGTAGGATCAGAACTTGAAAACAACTAGGCCTGACATGAAAAGACTATTTACCCAAGGGAGGATATAATTGGCAAGCATGTTTTAAAATATTTCATTGAAAGGGTTAACAGTGAGATACCGATTCAAACCATAACTACCATTTATACCTACTAAATGAGAAAAAGACAAAAAATAATGTTAGTGCTCCACACTAATAAGGATTTGATGAAGTGGGAGCATTTATACTTTTCAGGTGGGAGTATAAATATTGGTAAAACCTTTTAGAAATTCATCTTGGGAACTATAAAGATATTTCATATGCTTTGACTCAGTAATTCAATTCCAGGAAAATTACAATTCTTATTGGTAAAGGAAAAAAATTACACGAGTGAAAATATTTATTGCCGTTATCTGTAACAGCATGAAGTTGAAAATGAATGTTCAAAAACAAAGGAGGTAATTCTTGTTCATCAATTCATATTAATTATATAGCGTGATTAAAAATACCATTATAATGCCTATGAAGGAATATGGGAAATGCTTAAGATTATGAAATAGTTTCTATGCTATGATTTTAAACATGAAAAAAAATCACATAGGTGATTACAGGTGAACTTGGAAAAGAGCATATTTGAGATTCTTGGTATTTTTTCCATGTTTTCCATTATTGCTACAATGTTATTTCTGTAATAAATGTTTTATACATTATCTAGAATAAATTGGACTTGCCATCTGGGAATCTTTTCTAAATAAGGATCTGGTGGTCACAGTTCTCCACCTATCACTCCTTTCTCCTTTTCATTCTAGACACATGCCCTCTTGTTAACATGGGACAGTTGATAATAAGATAAAGCTTTACTATGAACTGTCGCAAATAATGCAGGTAAAATCTTAAAAAGCTTTTTGTAGGCTCATTATTTTTCTTTAGAAAAATACAAAATGAATAAAACATGTTTGATGAGGCTACATAGAAGTGAATCTAAGGAATAAAGTAAAGCAGTGGAGAAATTAGTTGATCCAATTTTTCATTACTAAGAAAACCTTCAGGATTCTGATCCAATGCATATTTCTGGGTCCTGATGCTTTTGAGATGTCTTAGAGAGGACAGAGTGCATTAGATGGAGAAAATCTTGTGGCTTTGATTGAATTGCTGCTCACTCCTGAACTCTGAGGATCCACACCTGACTCTAGTCAACAGCCTGTCTATTGTAAAGGAGAGATCTAAGCAGATGGAAATTTCTGTGGAAGGGCCAGCCAGGCAGAGGTCCCACCTGGGTCTCTGTCAGATCATGAGCTTGATGATGAGGCCTTGGTGTCCTCATTTGTGAAATGAGGAAATTGGATCAGATTAGGAGCAGACATTTTTGGATAGCCCACATGGTGTATTAAATTGGAAAATTTCATAAGAAAATCTGGATTTCCTGCTTCTTTTGGAAAAAAAAATCAGAAAATCGGGCAACAGTAGGCTCACGTTCTCTTGTAACAAGAGGAGGCTGGACCTGACCAGCCATTCTCCCTCAGAAGAGCAGATATCCATCCTGTAGTTGGAGTCTCTGTTACTCTGTCTTGCTTGCAGTAGCATTGAATTTACAATCTCTAAGACCCTCCTGGCTTTTACATTAGGTTCAGGGTAGTGTTTAACAAGCGGATCTCCAGGAAAAAAAAAAGCCCTGATTTGTAATGTTTGCTTATTTCCATGGTGTAAATACTCCCACATGGCTGATTTCAAGCTACTGACATGCATGAGACATGTGTAGCCCGTAGTATAGTATGGTATGGTGTAGCAGAGCAGAGGGGAGTGGAGCGGAGGTATATTATAGTACACTGCAGTGTTTCTACCATACAGATACAACAGGCCTAAATAATCTTAAGGGTGATGGGTGACAGGAAGATGTAGTAAAATAACTAGGAAGTGGTGTTTTAAGTGTTTATTACGTTTGTTTTTAAAATAATTTATTTAATTATAGGTTTATATAATTAAATTTTTAATAATGTTTATTTTTATTAAATAACAGCCAGCTCATAAATTTCCTGAAAATTTAAGGATTGGCTCTTGCAAGCAAGTTTGAGCAGACTTCAGTCCTTCTGCTGATTATTCTTAAGGCCAGAGTCAGTATGTTGCCTACAGCATCCTTAGCTCCCAATCCAGCACTTGCATGTAAAGGTCACTCAGTACAGTGATTGAATGAATGAACATATATTCAGTGAGTCTATATGCTTAATCCTCTTTGCATTACCAAGGAAACAAATTTCTTCCCTAAGTAAAAGAGGGACATTTTCACTTGCCATAATTTACTTTATTCACATCCTTCTCCACTGTGTTTTTAAAAAACAAAGGGAATCTTTAAATAAAAGATTTTTGTTCCTATCTCTCCACATCCACACCAACATTTATTGTTTTGGGACTTTTTGATAGCAGCACAATTCACACACAATTGCAAAGATGTGGAAACAACCCAAGTGCCCATCCATCCATGAGTGGATTAATAAAATGTGGTATATGTATACTGTGGAGTACTACTCAGTCACAAAAAACAATGGTGATCTAGCACCTCTTGTATTATCCCGGATAGAGCTGGAGCCCATTCTACCAAGTGAAATATCACAGGAATGGAAAAACAAGCACCATATGTACTCACCATTAAATTGGTATTAACTGATCAACACTTAAGTGCACATACAGTAATAACACTTATCGGGTGTCAGGCAGCTGGAAGCGGGACGAGGGGATGGGTATATTAACACCTAATGGGTGCAGTGTGCACCGTCTGGGGGATGGACATACTTGAAGCTCTGACTTGGGTAGGGCAAAGGCAATATATGTAACCTAAACATTTGTACCCCTGTAATATGCTGAAATAAAAAAAAATTAAAAATAAATAAATATATACATAAAAGATTTTTAAAAACTTTGGATTTTAAAAAAGAGAACCTTTGGATAAAAAAATGAGGTTATATTCTGAATGAAAACAATTAATAGCAAAGCATTTAAAGGCCTGATTGTATGACGACTGGCCCAAAATAATGCATATAAATATGAAGTAGTGTATATAAATATATTTCATAATTTTCAAAGAAAGACCATGTCTTCCTTTCATGTTTATTCATTCTCTTATATTATGAAAGAGTAGATTATTAATTAGTTTATTACTTATTTATTGACCGATAATCAGGTTGGTGTGGGGCAAAGAATCTCACAGTATTTATTCACATTTCAAGATATGAAGCTTCCTGGGCTCCTTACTCTAGAAACTGCCTTGTAGAGTAATTTCTGTATTTTTGTCAAATGCCTTAAAATCTGCATGAGAGAGTGCTTGAGTGACAGCTCAGAAATTGGCCGGCTGGATTACTCTATTCACTCAGGAAAAATACCTGAGTTTCATTCTAAGTGGCTACTTCTGAACCAGTGTGATTGTTTACTCAATCTCCAGTGCCCTAGAGGATTTTTCTTTGGAGAACAAAAGAGCAGATGTATATTTTAATGAATCCTATTCTAGCTTGTGATTTAAAGGGGCACATCACTCAGGACATAGAGAAGTAAAAACAAACACGTTTGGTCCCATGTAGCGGAAATTCTGTGGTTCCCTATGGAGGAAATCTATCATACTTTGAGTAGTCTCTAAAATTCTTCTCTTCCTTTCGATAGGATCTAAAAATGAGGCATTTAACGTAAGAAAAAAATCCCTAGACCACAACAAAGAATTGGTTTTCTCCCCTTGTCTCTTAAATGACACCTAAAAAATATATATGGTAAATTTTTCTGCAGCAATTCTGCCACCGAAAGTGAGCCGGTGTGATGGATTAGCTCCTGCAACAGTCTCTCTTCTCATCTAAACATCCACCAAACACACTGGACAAACCTCCTACTGTTTGTACGGTAGATGAAATTTTAAGCAGTATCCATCTAAAATTAGATAAAATATACTACATGAATGTTACAATCTGAAAATAATATATAGTCTGATGGTATAACCCCACATTTCCCAAATATTTCCTTGCCTAAGTGCTTTGAAGAAGACTCAGAAAGTTGTGAAACTGGACTAGAGTTCGTATCATCTCAGGTCTGGGGTCTGGGAGCAGAAGCAAGGAAGAAAAGTGTGGGGGATATCCTTGATTTTTAATCGCAGAGCAGGAATTAGAAAGACAATAACCCCTCAACTCTCACCACCTCTTTTGTTTTTGGTTATTAAACCTGAGACTTCAGAAATTATTTATTAAAATTTTATGTTCTCTTTCCTGATCTTGTGGTGAATGCTTAATACATATTCAAGATGTGAGGACAATTTGGCTGCAACATCTATCACCCCACTGACAGCCAGGGTTGACTGGATATTAGTTATCTTCACCTCTCAATTTCTGCTTCCTGGTCTTTTTGGAAATCTTGGGCTTGGTAAAAAGAGAAGATTTTCTCAAAGACATTCTTTGTTTATTAAAGCCATATGGATAGAAGAGTGACCAATCATTCTAATTTGTCTGGAGCTGAAGGGATTCCTGGCATTTTTAGTACTAAAACCTATTTAAAGTCTCAGGCAAAGTGGTATAAACAAGTCACTCTAATAGATCACTGTTTCCCTTACTAGCACGTCCAAACATGCTCTTGATTATTGACAGGAAGATAATAATGATAATGTGTTGATATTTAGGATATTTGAAATGCATATAAACTATTTTTGAAAGACAAATGGCTTTAATGCCTGTGGGTATTGTGTCATCAATATATGAAACTGTATACCCCACAAATACTTGGCAGTAAGAGAAGTTGGTGCTTAAACTAATTTCTACTCAAAAAAAATTTTTTGAAGGAACATTAAAGTGTTTATTAGTAATCAATGTATTACTTATTGAAGAAATATATTCCTTGAAAGAGGATTCCTACATGAACCTCTTTAACTATTTTCTCTAAAAATAAGCATAAATAAAGATACAAGTGCCACCATAGTTCCAAGATTCCAATCTTTCAGATGCCAGCCAGAGGTGATTTATTATGATGAGTTAATACTATCTCTAGAGACAGACATGGCCACAAAGATGTGCTACGATTAAAGACATGCTTCTAGGTTTGCAATAGGTCTGAAGCAGCTGGTAAGAAAACCTGAGCAATAATTCCATGAACCATAGTATGAGCATCTTACCTGTTTTGTTTCATTGAAGAGAAGCACCACTGCGGTGTCTCCTTGATGTCAGCAGCAGCAAAAGCATTTGGCATCAGTATGATCAAGATGTATGCAAAGAAGACCAAGTGGAAGGCCAGGATCATCTCTTCCAACAGAAAGGAATGTAGGTGGATTATCACGATCTCTTCATGTGTCTTTTAAAAAATAAATAATGTTCCCGGTAAAAGGTTTTAAGGAAAAAGGAGAGACATTGCCTTCAGTTCTGTCTTCTTCTTCTCTCTCTTTTTTTTTTTTTACTAGATTAAATAGATTCACATCGCTTACAGGAAAATATCTGTCGTTGGAAATTTAAGAAAATCAAAGCAGATTTAAAAATTTTTCAGTTTACATCTGTTAGTCCCTTTTTCCAGGAAAGGTTTTTAGTGTGTGATGCTTGATCCATACTCAATAAACTCTCAGCTGCAGTTCTAGGAAAACAAAGATGTGAGGTTAGGCATTAATCCCCTTAATCCAATGCAATATCATTTAAATATATTGAATGACTCCACAAAATAATATGCTTAATGAGAAAAAGATGATTAACTTAATCTTAGTTATATACTTGAAGACCTTTTCCTTTATCCCACGGTTCTTTTTAATGCAGAAAGGAATCTTTTCTTCCCCAAATGCATACAGGCTGCCTTAGCACAAACACATATTCAAATAATTATTTTTGTCAGGTAAATAGTCATATTTTAAGATGATGGCTTATCCCATTAATAACAAAAGTGGTTTAATTTAAGGTTTAATATGGTAAGCATAAATTATGAACACACAGTCTCCTAAAGGTACTTTGCATACATGGAGTAGAAATATTTCCTGGAGATACTCCCTCTCTGTCTGCAAAGTGCATGAATAGACATGTCTGTGAAATTAAATTTCTTCAGCTAGAATATCAAAAGGTGAGCAATACAACAACTGACCTGTCTACTAGGACTTAGGAAGAATGCCATTTTCTTCCCCAAAATATAGTTTTGTGAAGGAAATTCTTAAATTTTCTCAAAATGATTTGTGTCCTTGACACCTTGTATCCAGTGTTATTGCTTTATCAGGTTAATTTATTTTGACTTGGGTTATGTCTTCTCTTAGCCCATGCATTAAAACCTCTTCTTAACATTTCTTAGGCATGCCTTTCCTCTTTAAAATATATATTTAATATAAAATATTACAAATATACAGAGTACTGTAATAAATCTTCCCTTCTCTTCTTATCTTTGATTTAGTATTTATAATTATATGCAGTTGCACTATTATTATATATGTATGTATCCATAAATAATGTACAAACATTTTGCATGTTTTTAAAACTTTATATAAATGGTATCATATTATACTTGTACTTCTGACCGCTTGATATTTTCCCCCGATTTACTTGCAGCCTTCTCCATGTCAAGAAATAGCAATACTGTCCTTTTTTGACTCCTCTCTTTCTCTTACACTCCATATCCAATGCAACTTAAAAATGGATCCAGGAACTGAGTGCCTCTCACCATTGCCTCAGCTACTACCCTGGTCTTAGTCATCCTCATCTCTCGCTTGGGTTACTGCAACAGTGCCCTCACTGGTCTCCCTGCTTCTTCCCTTGCTCTGTCTCAGTCGATTTTCAACACAGCAACCAGTGATCCCTTAAAATGTCAGAACAAGTTACTCCTCTATTCAAAACTCTGCAATGACTTGTCAGTTTTCTCAATTAAAAAAGTCTCTACAATGGCTAGGAAGGCCTCACATAATTGATAACTTCTTCCTCCTCCTGGCCTCTCTGACATTTTATGCTACTAATCTGCACCCCCAACCCCAGCAACTCATTCTCTTCCACGCACGCCCGCCTCTGCAGTTCTTCAGACATACCAAACATGCTCCCACCTCAGGGCCAGTGCAATGGTTGTCAACCTTGCCTGACATACTATCCATCCAGATATCTACATGACTAACTCCCTCAACAAATTTAAATCTTTGTTCAAATGTCATTTATTCAATGAAGCATATAGTGACCACTCTTTTTAAAAATGCAATATGCTTTATTTCCTCCAACAACCTTATACAATCTACTTTATACTTCATTTAGCATGTTTTATATAATTTACATATTATGTTTATTGTTCATAATCTATCTAATCCTGCTAGAATATAAACTCTACAAGAGAGTGATCTTTGTCTGTTTTCTTCCCTGGGATATTCCAACCACTTGTATGTTTGGCATATAATTGGTGTTAATAAATATGTATTAAATGATGAATGAATATTAATATATTAAAGGCTTTAGTAAAAAAGCCTGCTTAGTTCTGTTTTGATGAATTTTGTTTCTCAAACTTATTTGACCTCAGATCCAGGACAGTCATTTCGTGAAATTCTGATTTATATATAAATCCATGCTTTACACATCTTCCTTACCAAAATTCTATGTCTTATCATCTCAAGACTACCTTTAATGACTGCTAAACTATGAAGTTCACAGTGATGTATTGGTAGCTGGTAAAGAATAAACAAGACATTAAGAGGGGATTCCTTCAGGCAGTCATTGACCTGAGGGAAGGAAGCACTGGAGTAGAAGCTGTCCACTTTATAGGAGGTATTTGGGGACACTTGTTTTTCAGAAGTATCTGTCAGATCATATGCCTCCTCGGTGTCGTTTAAATCATGTTAGGATGCCCTGGGTGTCTCCTTCTGCATTGTAAGAATGAACCAATGATGAGAATACATCTGACCTTTTTCTTTTTTTTTTTTTTTTTTATTTTATTTCATCTTGTTATGGGGGATACAGAATTTCAGGTTACATACGTTGCTCCTGTTCCGCCTTTCCCCCCAAGCCAGAGCTCCAGACGTGTCTGTTCCCCAGGTCGTGCGCATTGCACCCATCATGTAGGTATATATCCCTCCCTTCCCCACCCCCCCTTCCCGAGTCAGCACCTTCAAGTGTTACCACTCCCCAAACGGTGCACAATGCACTCATTGTGTAGGCATACCCCCATCCCCTCCCCCTCATCTGACCTTTTTATCGAATAATCTTTGCCAGACCAACTATTCACATCAATATTAACGTTAAGGAAGAAAGAAAAGCAGTTTATATTATTTTGATGGTGAATTTTAAGTAGGGAATGGTTTGCCTATAAATGAAAATAAGGCAATAGCTGAGACAAGAAAGAGTTGGTTTATAGAAGGTCTAAGGGTTTTAGTTCAATTACAACAAGGCATCTGTCTCTGTTCATGCTGAGTCGGCTCCTTAACCTTATCCCCTTAGAGCTTTCTTTTGCAAGCCCAGTAAGCTTCTTAGGGGAAAAAAAAACAAAAAACAAAAAACAGAAGAGCACATCTGTCAAAATTAGAAAGTGGTAACCACCAGGAAACAAAATGAATCACAGGGTCACTGGAGAATTTTGTAATAGTTTAAGCTCTCTGTTGCATAAACTGCCTCCTGTTCACTCTTCTTCCACTCTGATGATGTCAGCCAGTTTCTTTTCCTTTGGCAGAGGGACAAAGAGAAAACTTAGATAGCATGGCTGTGTCCCCAGTATTCATCCTGGGATATGTAACTATTATTTTGCCTACCAAGAGAAAACAAAAGAAAAAATAAGCTCTTGAGTGGATCAAGTACATCTAACAATAACAACAAAGTCCAAGCCTCTAGAAATTTCTAAATGTGTCTGCAGGACGTCATGTAGGCAAAATATCTTGAGGTGGAAATTCCAAAGTTATAAAATGTTGATATGGAAGGACCTTTGGAGATTATTTAGACTATCCTCACTTCCCTCCTTCCATCTTTTATGGATGAGGAAGCTAGGAGTAGTGAGATTAAGTGATCGATTCATTTGCTTTTATTTTCTTATTTACAGTCACATGCCACATAATGACATTTCATTCAACAATGGACTGCGTAGATGACGCTGGTCATACATAGAGTAAGCTAATGCTAATTTATTATTGAAGAAAAAGAAATATTTTAAAAATAAATTTAGTGTAGTCTATGTGTACAGTGTTTATAAAGTCGACAGTAGTGTACAGTCATGTCCTAGATACTCACTTTCACTCGCCCACAGCAACTTCCAATGCTGTAAGCTCCATTCATGGTAAGTGCCCCATATAGGTATGCCATTTTTTTTATCTTTTATACTATATTTTAACTGCACTTTTTCTACGTTTAGATACATTTACATACACAAATACTTACCATTGTGTAACAAATGCCTACAATATTCAGTACAGTAACATGCCGTGCAGGTCTGTAGCCTACGAGCAATAGCTATACCACATAGCCTAGGTATGTAGTAGGCTATCCTGTCTAGGTTTGTCTAAGTACACTCTGTGATGTTTTCACAATGACGAAGTCACCAAATGAAGCATTTTCCAGGACTTATCCCAGTTATTAAGCTACACATGACTGTATTTTGCTCTGATACGTTGGAAATATAACTGGCCATTCCTAGAGCAGCCAGTAGGGGGCATTTGCTATCCCTCCGAAAAACCTTGCTCTCACTGAGAAATCCTGTTTCCTCTCTGGTTCCCAGAACTATCTGAGCCCCAGTAGGTCATCTTCCCTTCATACCACCTTTCTTTTATTCCCTCCTCACGTCCTTCCTGAGATACAGAATCAGCTGTGATAGGGCTGAAGAATCTTGCTGTATTAGAGGGAAGGGGGGTGGCACTAAAGCGGAGCAGTCGTCAGCATAGTGTAATAGTGCAGTATCACCACTAGATGGCAGCATAGGACACACATTCCCATCCAGACAATACTATTGTCTTCCTCATGAGAGGAAAACCCAAAAACTGAATGCTGAATAATTTGTATTTACCAACACAGCCCAAGTGAAATGAAAAGATTAATGATACAATGCCAAATGACTTAGGAAAAAAAAACCCAAATAAACAAAACGTAAACCCTGTTATTGAGAAAAATGAAATTATTTACCTTGAATGATTGACTAATGCAGTTTATTGGTTTTTCTGTTTAAACACTAAGCATATTTTAAAGATTTCACCTTTTGTCTAGACCTAAGAAAAGCATTTTATTTCTGGAAATGCTAAGAGATGGATGTGAACACTGTGGAAAAATAAGCTTTCTATAAAAATAAAGTACCTGTTATGAGTCATATTTTGAAAGGGCACTAGATAAGACATTAGGAGACCTGGCTCTGGGACTGTATGTGGCATCTACTGTATAATGTTTAGAAAGCTTCTTAGACTTCCTGGATTTCAATTTCCTTTTCTGTTTTCATTAAGCAGGTGTATATAGATAACTGTTGAGATCCCTGAGGAGGCAATAAAACATAGTGGTTAAGAATGTGATATTTGGTATCAGTTTTCATGGATGCAAATCCTAATTCTTCCACTTACTGGTTATGTGAACATTGACAATGGCCTAATATCTTTCTTTGAATCAGTTACTTTATATTTCAGTTAAAGATAATAATATTAGGACCTATTTCTTAGGATTATAGTCAGAATTGATGAAACTAGGTGTTTGCCACAATGTCTGGTACATTGAAAATACAATAATTAACATAACTAATATTAGCTACCATTCTCATGATTTTGATCAAGATTACCACCATTGTCTCTGTTTCCCAGGCTTGAAATTTTAAGTCATCTTTAATATCTCCCACCCTTTTTTTTTTATGTCATTTGTTTTTTAGTTTGGTTTTTACTTCAAAACTTCTTTTTTAGTTTTCCTGAGCTTTGTATTTCCATTGTTACTAGACCCTTTTGTCTCTGATATTAATATATCTCCTTGGGCCCCAGTGCTGCCACTGCTGTGCATGGTCCCTGGTCCCTGGTGCCACTATGACACGTGCTGGTGGACCCCTAGTCTCAGATAAGACTCCCCCTGTGAAGGAAAAGGAGAGAAGAAGGACCTCAGCAGCTCTTGATGTTGCCATGGACACCTACAGTCTTTGTCATCAAGGACACTCATGGTCTTTTTTTGACATTGATCTCAGCTGATGCAGCTGTCAGGAGTCCATGCCAATGCTCTAAGTAGGAGCTGCTACACCCCATCTGGCCACCCTCACACATCCTATGAGTGAAAGCCTTACCCCATTAAAGCCAGTCTGTAATATCTGGAAGAGGTAACTCCTCCTTCAAATATGCAAGCATCAATGCAAGCCTACAAGAAACATGAAAAATCAAGGAAACATGACACCACCAAAGGAACACAAATATCCACTGACCAACCCCAAAGAAATGCAGCTCTACAAATTGCCTGACAAAGAATTATAATTGTTTTAAATAAGCTCAGCATGGTATAAGAAAATACAGATTGATAATTTAGTGAAATCAGGAAAATAATTCATAAACAGCATGAGAAGTTCAACAAATAAATAAAAATCATTAAAAAGAACAAAACAGCAATTTTAGGGCTGAAGAATACAATGAATGCAATGAAAAATACAATGGAGATCTTCAACAGCAGACTCAATCAAGCAAAAGAAAGAATCTGCAAAATCAAAGACAGCCCATTTAAAATTATCCAGTCAGACAAAAAGAAAGAAAAAAGTGAAAAATAGTCTGTGGGATTTATGGGACACCATCAAGTGAACTAATTATGGAATTATAAGAAGAACAGAGAGAGAAAGGGGACAGAAAACTTATTTAAAGAAATGATAGCTAAAAATTTCCTAAATCTTAGAAGATTAGGCATTATGAATCCATATTCATTAAGCCCAAAAGTTCCCAAATAGGATCAACTCAAAAGAGACTATACCAAGACACATTATACTAAAATTATCAAAAGTCAAGGACAAACAGACTTATAAAAGAAGCAAAAGAAAAACAACTCATCCTATATAAAGAAAACCCCATAAGACTATGAATAGATTTCTCAGCAGAAACCTTGCAAGCCTAGAGAGAGTGAGATAATATATTCATAGACTAAAAGAAAAAAAACTGCCAAGCAAAAATACTATATCCGGGAACATTATTCTTTAAAAATGAAAGGGAGATAGTCTTTCCTAGACAAAAACTGAGACAGTTGCCATGCAAAAAATTCTAGATAGAGTTCTTCAAACTGAAATGAAAACACATACATACAACTTACCAAGAATAAATCAAGAAGACATAGAAATTCTGAATATACAAATAAGGAGATTGAATCAGTAATCAAAAACCTCCCAACAAAAAAAGAAGCTCAGGATGAGATTGCTTTCTAGGTGAATTCTACCAAACATTTTTTACAAAAATAATACCAATTCTTCTTAAATTCATTCAATAACAGAAGAAGAAAGAACATTTCCAAACTCATTTTATGAGGCCAGCAGCATCCTTATATTGAAACCAGACAAACATACCACAAGAAAAGAAAACTATAAGCCAATATCCCTGAAGAATATAGTTGTAAAAATCCTTAACAAAATACTAGCAAACTGAATTCAACAGCATATTTAAAGGATCAGTCACCTTGAGTGAGTGGAATTTATCTCTGAAATTCATGAATACCTCAACATATGTAAATCAATCAATGTGGTATACCACAGTGATAAAAATGAAAGATAAAACCACATGATAATCTCAATAGATGCAGAAAAAGCATTTGGCAAAGTTGAGTATCCATTCATGATAAAAACTCTCAACAAAATAGGCGTAGAAGGAACTGACCTCAACATAATAAAGTCCACATATGAAAAGCCCACAGCTAGCATAATAAGCAATGGGGAAAAATGAAGTCCGGGCGCGGTGGCTCACGCCTGTAATCTTAGCACTCTGGGAGGCCGAGGTGGGTGGATCGTTTGAGCTCAGGAGTTCAAGACCAGCCTGAGCAAGAGCGAGACTCCATCTCTACTAAAAATAGAAAGAAATTATATGGACAGCTAAAAATATATATAGAAAAAATTAGCCGGGCATGGTGGCACATGCCTATAGTCCCAGCTACTCGGGAGGCTGAGACAGGAGGATCCCTTGAGCTCAGGAGTTTGAGGTTGCTGTGAGCTAGGCTGATGCCACGGCACTCACTCTAGCCTGGGCAACAGAGAGAGACTCTGTCTCAAAAAAAAAAAAAAAAAGAAAGAAAGAAAAAAGAAAAATGAAAAGCTTTTTTTCTAATATCTGATACAAGGCAAAGATGATAACTCTTACCACCACTTTTATTCAACACAGTCCTAGAAGTCCTATTCAAAGCTATAACACATGGAAAAGAAATAAAAGGTATCCAAATAGGAAAGGAAGAAGTAAAATGATCTCTATTTCCAGATTATATGATCATATATATAGAAAAACCTAAAGTGTCAATAAAAAACCTCTTAGAACTAAGAAACAAATTCAGTAAAATAGCAGGATACAAAATCAATATACAATGAACTATCTGAAAAAAATTAATAAAACCATCTCATTCATAATAGCAACAAAAAGTATAAAATACTTAAGAATATACTTAATCAATGATGTGAAAGACTCATACATTAAAAATTATAAGACACTGATGAAGGAAATTAAGGAAGACACAGATAAATGGAAAGATATCCTGTGACTTCGGATTAGAGAACTAATATTGTTAAATGTCCATATCCTCCAAAGGATTCTACAGATTCAAAATCCCAATTCAAAATCCTTATCAAAATCACAGTGATATTCTTTATAGAAATAAAAAAGAACAATTCTAAAATTCATACGAATGCACAAAATACCCCAAACACCTAAAGCTATCTTGAGCAAGAAGAATAAAACTGGAGGCATCACATTTCCTGATTTCAAAATACACTGCAAAGCTATAGTAAACAAGGCAGTATGGCATAAAAATAGATATATAGACCAATAGAACAGAATAGAGAGCTCAGAAATAAATTTACACATATATGGCTAACTGATCTTCCACAAGGGTGTCATGAATACACAATGGGGAAAGGATAGTCTCTCCAATAAATAGTGCTGGGAAAACTGGATATCCACATACAGAAGAATAAAACTAGACCTTATCTCACTCCATAAACAAAAATCAACTCAAAATGTATTAAACACTTAAATATAAGAGCTGAAACCATAAAATTTTAGAAGAAAGCATAGGGAAAAAGCTTTTTGACATTGGTCCTGGCAAAGATTTTTTGGATATGACCCCAAAAGCACAGGAAACATAGAATTTTCTAGTCAAATTACCTCCCTATGATTTTGTTTGAAATTGCATCAAATTTATATATTAATTTATGAAAATTAATAGTTTTAATTGAGCCTTTCTATTTAGGTAAAATTATGAATTTTCATACACTATATCACTTTTTATACTTCTCAGTAAAATTTTATATTTTTGTCAAAAATGTATGTCAGTTATATTTCTTGCTAAGTTGAATCATATATATAAATTATATGTACATGTGTGTATATATAGATACATGGATTTCTATATATCTGTGTCTATATCTATATCTGTGTATGTATATATGTATCTATCTCTATATACACACACACATATGCATATGCAAACAAACACAAGTATTTTTATTTCTTTTTGCTAGGATACAGTTTGGGGAATAGGTTGTTTCAAAATATGCAGTGTAAAAAGGATCATAGAGATTTATGGTTCCTGTGGGGAGTCTACATCTTTCTCCTCAATCTGGATCTTGTTTTAGATAGTACTTCCTGGAAATATGCAGAGAAGAAGTGCTCACCACATCTGCAGAGAGCCACATTTTCATCATCATATTCTTGGCTGACGTAAAATGAAGATACACTGGTACTTTTGGTGATTTGACTGCAGCATGTTTGCTCAATGATTACTGCAAACATCACCAGCCTCTCTGTTAGTGCATTTTAATATCTAATAAAATCCCCCAACTAATTTTCTTTTTCTATTCCTGATAAAGATGGAGAACTGTTTTCTACAGAATAACCTCTCAGTTTAAGGGAAAAATATGAAACCAAACCCCTGGGTGCTTTCTTATGCAAACTATCCCAGAGATTCTACATATTTTTACTGTTGTCAGAACTACATTTTTCACTAACCTTAGCTTCCTTAAATTTTCCATTATTGTGCCTTAATTTCGAGTTCAGAGCAGATGCTTTGAGAAAATTAGTTTCAGGCCAGCATAGACTTGGGAAATGAAGATGTTAGCTGTGTCTATACAGAATAGGTGATTAGGTTATAGAAGTAAAAATTGTCTTAGTATGACACCCACTTGGCTGGCCTTACTATGAACATACATAATGAATGCAATGTGCACTGTCTAGGGGATAGACACGTTTGAAGCTCTGACTCAAGGGGGCGGGGGGGGGCAAGGGCAATATACGTAACCTAAACTTTTGTACCCCCACAATATGCTGAAATAAGAATTTAAAAAAAAGCCTAGGAATTGTGAATCAAATACTTATAAATCTTTCTTTAATGGTTATATTCTTAGGTCTGCTGTTTCTATGTGGGTAGCTTCTGCTTAAGATCACCAAGGCAGAGATTTGAATACATAAAACATATCTTATGTCCAGAATTATGCACAGGTTGTCATTAAAGAAATGCTTTGTGATGTCGCTGACTTGACCTTTTCCCCCGGGTTTCCAGAGGATCGAGCCTTCTCACATACTTTCCAGGATTATAAAACTCAGGAATACATTTTTAGCTTGAGGTTTTTACTGCCTTGCCTATCTTTAAGTTATTAAATAGTAATTTCCTATTAATTTGGTTTCTCTTTTCTCCCCATTTAATTTACTATTTAAACAAAACTTATAATTTTTACCATTTAAATTGAATCCAGAAAATTAAAACCCTGGCCATTCTTTCTACTATAGTGTTATTGTAATGTTTTATTTCACTTTGATTGTGATAGTCCCACTTTTAATAACAAAAAGATCAGGAAGGAAAAAATCCTTACAATTGTGTTAGATTTATGTACCTCTAAAATAGTAAAAGACATTCTTAGTTAACTGGATATTTGTGTACATTGACATTTAATGATAGCTCTTAGATGTGTTCCATGTCTGCAAATAAGCTGGCTAGTGTCTTTGTTTTTTCTCTATTCTTAAAATAGGGGTTATTGTAGTATCACGGGGTTATAGCTCTATGTGTGACTGAGATAAGAATGACAGTGTACTAACTTAAGAAATACTAAATAAATATTTGTTGATCAAATGAATGATGATTATGTTCATATAAAACAGTTTTTTGGGGAAATTTTTAAATTTTTAAAAATATAAAGAATATATTAGAAATAAGTTTTGAGAAATGTATAATCAAATGAGTTGATTAGAACTTTGGGATGATTTTGAGGAATATATAATCAAGTAACATGATGGCAATGGATAGAAAACTGCAGAAATGGGATTTTAAATTACTGTCATTACTGAAGCCATTAATGTCTTGGAAGAAAGAATGAGATATATCATTAATACCAAAAATGGAGGTTATTTTTTGTTCAATAGAAAGATATAAAAGAGTTCCTAAGAAAGTGAGAAAACACTTTTGAACTTGAACCAGAGTGTCATTTTCTGAGATTTTGGCATAAAATATACCATGTACTTTTTATTCTCAATTCTCTGTAACAGTCCACTGTTAGTATATTCAATTTTAAGATATTTATGAGTGACAAGTTATAGGACCAGTCAGTTGGTGTCCAGACCCTTCTCCAAGGCCAGCATGAGAGATCCCAGGAGATCAGTGGGGGATGTCCTCCTACTCTCCCAAGAATTAGCTCATCCAGCTGTTTCCACTCCAGCCAGGCAGCTGAGGCAGAGATGGGGCTATCACCTGACAGTGGGAGTAGGCATATGAGAGTGGGGAAAGAGAAAAATTGGAATTTGGGTGAAATCCTATGCGTTTTGACACCTTTATAAAGCTAAATGCTCCACTTCCAGTCAAGGCCTATCTTGTATTTACACCTCCCCAAGGGAGGTTGACCTGCTGACCTTGTAGCTGGAATTCTTGGGACAAGGATGGGCTGTACTGTGGGTGGAGGCAGCTTCATGATAGAAGGAAAGACTTTTATCCAATATCCAGTTTTTTGTTTGTTTGTTTGTTTGTTTTTATTTATTTATTTTTTTTATTTCATCTTGTTATGGGGGATACAGAATTGCAGGTTACATACGTTGCTCCTGTACCGCCTTTCCCCCCAAGTCAGAGCTCCAAGCGTGTCTGTTCCCCAGGTCGTGCGCATTGCACCCATCATGTAGGTATATATCCCTCCCCTCCCCACCCCCCCTTCCCGAGTCAGCACCTTCAAGTGTTACCACTCCCCAAACGGTGCGCAATGCACTCATTGTGTAGGCATACCCCCATCCCCTCCCTCACCCCCCACCTCAGTCTGATGTCCAATTGGTGTCATTCCCAGATTTGTATTTAGGTGATGATCAGGGAAACCAATTTTCTGGTGAGTACATGTGATGCTTGTTTTTCCATTCTTGGGATACTTCACTTAATATAATGGGTTCCAATTCTCTCCAGGAGAACCATAGAGATGTCGTATCTTCATCATTCCTTATAGCTGAGTAATATTCCATGGTATACATATACCACAGTTTACTAATCCAATCATGTATTGATGGGCATTTGAGTATAAGAATGGCTAACAAACATATGAAAAAATGCTCAACATCCCTAATCATCAGAGAAATGCAAATCAAAACCACAATCAGATATCACTTAACCCCAGTGAGAATGGCCTTTATCAAAAAAACCCAAATCAACTCATGTTGGCGTGGGTGTGGAGAGACAGGAACACTCATACACTGCTGGTGGGACTTCAAACTAGTGCAACCCCTGTGGAAAGCATTATGGAGGTATCTTAAACAGATTCAAGTAGACCTGCCATTTGACCCAGCAATCCCATTACTGGGCATATACCCAAAGGAAAAAAGGTCATTCTGTAACAAAGACACATGTACCCGAATGTTTATAGCAGCACAATTCACAATAGCAAAGATGTGGAAACAATATCCGGTTTTATTTAGCCAAACTTTGACAATCTGAATGACAGAAAATTCAACTCAGAGATCTTTTTGGAAGTAGGTAGATTCCCCTTCTGCACCCCCAAAAGAGTAAGAATCTTTTGAGTGGACCCGTTTACTAAGGAGAGAAAGTAATGGAGCAAAGAGGATGGAAAGTATTAATTTTCTTTTCTTAGTCACCACTCTGAGTATAGAGCTGGCTTTATAATTGGCATAAGGTTTCTATCTGTCTGGGAATATGTTTTGAATTGTTATAGAAGCAATACAAAAGAAAGAAGGAGTTCACCTTCTGACGTCAAAAACAGGGATTTTTCTTGAAGGAATATTCATAAAAATTCTTTTACCTAGCTCTTTAGTATTCATATATTAAGAAGTGAGCCAGAAAACTTGGGTCAGAGTTCCATACTATAAATGTAGCTATACCTGCTAGGCTGAGGCTGGGTTCTTTATGGTACAAGGAGGAAGTAAAGTAAGAGAAGTAAAAAGTAAGCCTGTGTTTTCTCACTGAGTGGTGAGGGGAGAAAAATAAGGAGATAGATAGGGACAGGAAGCAGTCAGATGACTGTGTCCCAATTTTGTTTTGGCAGGCTCCAATATGGAGTTGAAGAGATTTGTAGATAGTTTTAATAGAGCCTGAGGGAGGAGTCTTCTGCCCAGAGTCTTTCTTTAGAGTGTGGCAAGGAACCACCTCTTGGTCTTTCCTGTACAACTTTGGGGCATAGTTTGCAACAAGATTAGACAGAGGGTGGTTTGAAATTTTCCCATCACAGTTCCCAGGTATTGCAATGGGACCAGGAACCCCTGCAGTTGCACTGAGGGGAGGACTCAGGCTGTGTGTCATTTTCTACTTGAGTGACTTACTGAATCCCTTGAATTTTCAGGTAACTTAATTTGCTCTTGTGTAGGTCTCATTTAACTCAGGTATTTATGTCTTATGCAACAACTCACTGCTCTTAAACTATTTTTTTAATGGAAAAATCCTAGTTTTGTGTTTTCACTGTTGGAAAAACAAAATTTAACACTATATAACATTTCCTCCATACCCTGGGGAAGTATCTTTGGAGATGATTTTCAAGTTACTGCAATGCCATGAGCAGCAAACCTTTGACTTGGAAGGTATAAACAAACCATAAAAGTCCACAAAGAATGAAATTTACCTCTTTACTGAGGAAAATTCATGGAAGATATCCATATGCTAAATGCTTATCAGAGGCAACCATTGCAACTCAAGACAGCTGTCCTGTAAATGCACACTTTTTTTTCCCTTTTAGATTCTGTGATTTAACATTTTTTAAGTAGTCCAGTTCTTGCAGATAGTCAAAGCACCTGGGATAAGGGCAGCACTAGGTCATGGCTTCCCCTAGTGTTTAAAGGACTTGTAACTTCCTGAGGTCTCCTTTAGAATAGTCTTCTTTAGAATAAGCAGCACTGTCCAAATAGTCCTTTAGAGGCTTCCCCGTGAGAATGGTGAGGTCTGTCAGCTTCAGTCATTTGAAAGGTTCATATCTCAGACAGACAAATAAGGCATTTTTGATTCAGTGTCAGAGATTAGTGCTACCCTAAGGGACTCAAAGGCTGCAATGGTGGTGATTCCCATAATATTGCTTTTTATTCTTTCATCCTGGTCTCTACAAAACCCATAGAGGTCATGGCTGATAATGATAGACAACCACACACTTAGCCACATTGTAGTGCTTATTTCCATTGTTCTGCCAGATGTGCTACCCTTACTAGATTATGTCAATACAATATCTTGTGTGAGATATGTGGTTATTGATGTACAAAATGTATTATTTTCAATACAGATAATGAATGAGGATCAGAAGTATTTTACATTCACTTGGGATGGGCAACAGTATACATTGATGATCTTGCCCCAGGGCTATGCTAACTCTTCTGTTCTATATCTGAAGGAAGCTTTATTTACTAGACATTTTACAGAACAGCATTCTACTCCATTATGTTGCTGATGTTATGTGAATCAGACCTGATAAGTACTCTGGATAAGTATCCTTGTAAAGTTCATGTACTTCAGGAAATGACAGATAAATCCTACAAAATTTTACATTGAGAAAATATAGTTATTAATATTACATGTGGCAAAAATATTATTATAAATAATATTTCACTTGTAAATACATACATAGCCTGAAAATGATGAGATAGAAAAAATTATTCCATGCAAATGTAAACAGAAAGTGAGCAGGAATAGTTATATTTATATCAGACAAAATAAATGTCAGATTAAAAGCTGTAAAAAGAGATGAAGAAGGACATTAAATAATAATAAAAAGATCAGTTCAGCAAGAGAATATAACAATTGTAAATATACATATGTTCCCAACACTGGAGCATCCAGATATAAAAGCACATATTATTAGATTTAAGGGAGAGATAGATCCTAATACAATAATATCTGGGGACTCAAACACCCCACTATCAGCACTGGACAGATCATTTACACAGAAAATCAACAATGAAACATTAGATCTAAATGGCAACATAGACCAAATGGACCTAACAGGCATTTACAGAACATTTCACTAAATAGCTGCAGAATACACATTCTTTTTATCATCACATGGAACATTCTCTAGAATTGATTATATTTTAGAACACAAAACAAGTCTCAAAAAATTTTAAAAAATTGAAACCATATCAACTACCTTATGTGACCATATGGAATAAAACTAGACATTGATAATAAGCAAAAGATTAGAAACTATACAAATACATAGAAATTAAACAACATTCTCCTGAATGACTAATGAGTAAGGAAAGAAATTAAGATTGTAATAAAAAAGTCCTTGAAACAAATTAAAATAGACACAGAACATGTCAAAACTTATGGGGCATAGAAAAAGCAATATTAAGAGGCATGTTTATAGCAATAAATGCCTGCATCAAAAAACTAGAAAGATTTCAAATGAACAACCTAATGATGCACCTCAAGGAACTAGAAAAGCAAAAACAAACCAAAGTAGTAGAAAATAAATAACAAAAGTCAGATCAGAAATAAACAAAACTGAGAATAAAAAATACATACTATCAATGAGACAAAAAGTTGATTTTTAAAAAATATAATCAAAATTGACAAACCATTAGCTAGGCTAAGCCCAAATAAATAAAGTCAGCAAAGAAAATGAGATGTTACAATGGACACCGCAGAAATACAAAGGTTCATTAGAGACTACTATGAACAACTATATGCCAATAATTTAGAAAACATAAAGGAAATGAATAAATTCCTGGACATATACAACCTACAAAGATTGAACCAAGAAGAAGTAAAAACCTGAACAGACCAATACAACTAATAAAATTAAATTGGTAATAAAAAATCTTTCAACAAATAAAGATTCAGGACCAAATTGCTTCACAGTCAAATTCTACTAAACTTTTAAAGAAAAATTAATACCAATATTTCTCAAACTATTTCAAAAAATTGAAGTAGATGAAATTCTTCCTAACTCATTCTAGGAAGCCAGCATAATCCTGATACCAAATTCAGACAAGGACACAACAACAACAACAACAAAGAAAACTACAGGCCAATACCCCTGATGAACATAGACATAAAACTCCTTGAAAAAAATAATAGCAAACCAAATCCAATAACACATCAAAAAGACAATACACCATGATAAAATGGGATTTATTCCAGAAATACAAGGATGGCTCAATGCATGCAAATCAATAAACGACATACATCACATCAATAGAATGAAGTACAAAAATCATTTATATCTCAAAAAAAAATGCAGAAGCTTTTAATAAAATTTTGCATCCCTTAGTGAGAAAAACTCTAAATAAATTAGGCATAGAAGGAAAGTATCTCAATATAATAAAGGCCTTATACGACAAACCCATAGTAAACAGCTTACTAAATGGAGAGAAGCTGAAAGCTTTTCCTCTAAGAACTGGAACAAGATAAGGATTCCCACTATCACCATTCTTATTCAACATAGTACTGGAAGTCCTAGTCAGAGCAATTAGGCATCCAAATTGTAAAGGAAAAAGTTAAATTGTCTGTGTTTGCAGATGACATGATCTTATACATAGAAAAACCTAAAGACTTTACCAAAAAATCCTTAGAACTAGATAAAAAAAATACAGTAAAAATTCATGATACAAAATTAACATACAAAAATCAGTAGCATTTGTATGCATGATCAAGAAATTAGCTGAAAAAGAAATCTAGAAGACCACATCATTTACAATGACTATAAAAAAAACTGCACAAAAAATGAAAAAAATCCTGGGAATAAATTTAACCAAGGAGGTGAACAACTTCAAGGAATTTGTGAGGACACAAACAAATGGAAAGACACCCAATGCTCATGGATGGAAAGAATTAATATCATTAAAATGAAAATGCTACCTAAAGCAATCTATAGATCCAATGTAATCCCTATCAAAATACCAGTGATATTCTTCACAGAAAGAAAAAATCCTAAAATTTGTATGGAACAAAAAAGACCCTGAATAACCAAAGCAGTCCTGAGCAAAAACAATAAAGCTGGAAACATCACACTAGCAGACCTCAAAATATATTATAAAACTGTAGTAACTACAACAGCATGGTAATAGCATAAAAACAGACATATAGACCAATGGAACACAATAATGAACCAAAAATTAATCCACATAATTGTAACCAACTGAATTTTGACAAAGTGAAAAGAACATTCATTGGGGAAAGGGCAGTTTCTTCAATACATGGTTCTGGGGTAACTAGATATCCATATGCAGAAGAATGAAACTAGACCCCCACCTTTCACCCTATACAGAAATCAACTTGAAATGGATCAAAGACCTAAATGTAAGACCTGAAACAATAAAACTACTAGAGGAAAGCATAGGAAAAATGCTTCAGGACATTGGTTTGGGAAAAGATTTTATGAATGAGACCTCAAAAGCATAGGCATCTAAAAAAAGATAAACAATTGGGATTATATCAGACTACAATTCTTCTGTATAGCAAAGGAATCCATCAATAGAGTGAAAGCATAACCTACAGAATGGGAGAAAATATTTGCAACTTCTCCTCTGATAGAATATTAATGTTCAGAATATACAATGAGCTCAAAAATTTCAACTGCAAAAAACCAAATAATCCTATTAAAAAGGGGCCAATGTGAACAGACATTTCTCAACAGAAGACATTTAAATGAACAAGAAATATATGACAAATACTCAACTTCACCAATGCAAATAAAACTACAATGAGATATCATCTCACCTCAGTTAAGAAGTCTATTATCAAAAAGACAACAACAACAACAAACAAATGCTGGAGAGCATGAGGAGAAAAGGGAACTCCTATACACTGTTGGTGAGAATGCAAACTATAATAGCCACCATGGAGTACAGTATGGAGGTCCTTCAACAAATTACAAATAGAACTACTATATGATCTAGCAATCCCACTACTGGGAATTTATCCAAAAGAATTCATTATACTGGAGAGACATCTGCACCCCCATGTTTATTACAACACTATTTACAGCAGCCAAGATATGGAATCAATCTAGGTGTCCAACAACAGATAAATGAATAAAGAAAGTTTGATACACATATACCACAGAATATTATTCAGCCATAAAAAAGAATGAAATCCTGTCATTCATAATAACATGGATGGAATTGGAGTGCATTATGTTAAGTGAAATAAGCCAGGAAGAGAAAGGTAAACACTCACTCTTATGTGGAAGCTAAAAAATGTTGAACTCATGGGAGTAAAAAGTAGAACAGAAAATATGAGAGGCTAGGAAAGGAGGGCTAGGGAGAGATTTGTTAAGGGATACAAAAGTATAGCTAGAAAGGAGGAATAAATTCTAGTGTTCTGTGGCACTACAGGACAACTATAGTTAACAACAATATATTATATAGTTTTTTTTTTATTTCATCTTGTTATGGGGAATACAGAATTGCAGGTTACATACGTTGCTCCTGTACCACCTTTCCCCCCAAGTCAGAGCTCCAGGCGTGTCTGTTCCCCAGGTCGTGCGCATTGCACCCATCATGTAGGTATATATCCCTCCCTTCCCCACCCCACCTTCCCGAGTCAGCACCTTCAAGTGTTACCACTCCCCAAACGGTGCACAATGCACTCATTGTGTAGGCATACCCCCATCCCCTCCCTCACCCCCCACCTCAGTCTGATATCCAATTGGTGTCATTCCCAGATTTGTATTTAGGTGATGATCAGGGAAACCAATTTTCTGGTGAGTACATGTGATGCTTGTTTTTCCATTCTTGGGATACTTCACTTAATATAATGGGTTCCAATTCTCTCCAGAAGAACCATAGAGATGTCGTATCTTCATCATTCCTTATAGCTGAGTAATATTCCATGGTATACATATACCACAGCTTACTGATCCAATCATGTATTGATGGGCATTTGGGTTGTTTCCACATCTTTGCTATTGTGAATTGTGCTGCTATAAACATTCGGGTACATGTGTCTTTGTTACAGAATGACCTTTTTTCCTTTGGGTATATGCCCAGTAATGGGATTGCTGGGTCAAATGGCAGGTCTACTTGAATCTGTTTAAGATACCTCCATAATGCTTTCCACAGGGGTTGCACTAGTTTGCAGTCCCACCAGCAGTGTATGAGTGTTCCTGTCTCTCCACACCCACGCCAACATGTGTTGATTTGGGTTTTTTTTGATAAAGGCCATTCTCACTGGGGTTAAGTGATATCTCATTGTAGTTTTGATTTGCATTTCTCTGATGATTAGGGATGTTGAGCATTTTTTCATATGTTTGTTAGCCATTCTTATATCTTCTTTCGAGAAGTTTCTATTCATGTCATTTGCCCACTTTTTGATAGTTTGAAGGAGGATACTGAATGTTCCCAACACAAAGAAATGAAAAATGTTTGAGATGATGAATATTTTAATTAGCCTGATCTGGTCACCATACATTATATGTATCAAAATATCACTATGTACCACATGAATATATACAAGTATTATTTGTCAGTAAAATAACATGAAATTTAAAAAAGAATTTTAGCTATTATTCTATGTGCAATGAGAAGTTATTTATAGGCCGGGCGTGGTGGCTCACGCCTGTAATCCTAGCACTCTGGGAGGCCGAGGCGGGTGGATCGCTCGAGGTCAAGAGTTCGAGACCAGCCTGAGCAAGAGCGAGACCCCGTCTCTACTAAAAATAGAAAGATATTATATGGACAACTAAAAATCTATACAGAAAAAATTAGCCGGGCATAGTGGAGCATGCCTATAGTCCCAGCTACTCGGGAGGCTGAGGCAGTAGGATCACTTAAGCCGAGGAGTCTGAGGTTGCTGTGAGCTAAGCTGACACCACGGCACTCACTCTAGCCTGGGCAACAAAGTGAGACTCTGTTTCAACAAAAAAAAAAAAAAAAAAAAGAAGTTATTTATAAATTTTAAGTGAAGGAATGTGTTTATGCTGTGGTGGTTGAAAAGTGTGCAGTCTGATGTCAGTATGGAAAATACACTGGATGACTGTGTTAGCAGATACAGATGATATAGGTAGGAGGTTATTTAGTAAGTCCAGGCAAGAGATGAATTAATCTGGGCTTTTGAGGGTAAAGGTGTAATTTGGAAGAAATAGTTGGATTTAAAACATCTTTAGCAGATAAAATCTAGAGGTCTTGGCAATGGTTGAAACAATGGAGTTGAGGGTGAGGTTAGTGTAAAAGGTGTGCCCCTGGTTTATGGCTTGCATAAATGCTTGTTTGGTGACCCTATTCCCCGAGGCAAGGAACACTGGAAGAATGCCAGGTTTGGGGGTGGAATAGGGGAAAGTCTTCATCTCAGATTTGGACATGTTAACTCTAAGGTACCTTGGGGATTTCCAAATGGAAATCAAGTTAATTAGGTGGTTTGGTTGTGGCACCAGAAAAAGACAAGGGGAAAGAAAACAAGCTTATTATAAACTCTACTCAGTGATATTTTATAAACATGCCCCTACAGTGAACCCTGAGGACACAATGTGTAGTTTTAATTGTTATGACTAGCTGTATATGGGTGGTTTGATGATTAGCTTACAATGCCCAGTAGAACAACTTTGACTTCATTCCACCGAGAATCCCTTAGAAACACTAAGGGAATTTAAACATTTTTTTAAAGGATGGATTTGAAAATAGAAGAAAGAAATGCTATCTCTCTGTAGTTTGGAGTTTCCAAGGAATTATGTAAGCAGCCCAAAGCAGTACAAAATTAATACTGCTTCATTTCTGTACCTTTTATATTACTTCCAGAAAACAAGCACATTTCTAGTTTCCCAGTGTTTTCTAGGAACTGGGTGAGGATGCAAAGATTTTCCTAATTTTTATTATTAGATCTTTGTAATTTGTCTATAAGATAACAAAGTATCTAAGTAAGAAATTAAAATCCTAGACAGGATATTTTTTCAAATCAGCAACCCAAATCTGGACAGACAGAAGTAAATGCTTGTCTAAACATGTATATTTTCATCGGAATTTTTACAGTGGAGATAATACAATTGTTGTGAAGATTTTAAATAAACTTTGGTTATTAGAAAAATGAAAAATGGAAAATAAGTAATAATGATAAGAAAAATCCAATGTATTCAGAATTTATTTTATAATGTGAAAAGTTTTCTTAAGAGTTATAAGATATGCTGCTCAAATCTCACTTACTTGTAATTTTTCAGAATAAGAAATTCTGACCTAAGGTTTGGTTTGACTGAATGTAATAAAAATTCTTTAATTTCATGAAATCATGAGGATATGGGCTAACATCACTGAAGGTAACTTCAACAGACTCCTTTTTGTTTACTTATGTCTCACATAACTTGAGAAAAAAATTCGCAAAGCTTATTAATTCTTGGCTAAACTATACCTTGTAGGAACTAAAACCAGAAATATCAATAATTCAGTTATTTGAGATCATAAAGAAAAACGGCCCAAAGCAAACATCTCTTATGGTTCTTAATTTTTAATTTATATTTATGGCCCTGTTGTACACACTAGAGCCCTCTGTGGATATATTTTTAAAAGTAAAAATTCTAAAACTCTGTTCTTCACTTATTAATATTTTCAGTAAAGATGGACTAATATCTCTCAACTACCAGACATATCCACAGTGAAATGGTTGGATAAATCACAGTGCATTCATATTATGGAATAAAATCCAGCCATTTTAAAAAGAGCTATACCAATTGAATTGAGATTTAATACAATCTATAGTTATCTGAGAAAAGAAAGATACAGATAAGTGTGAATATTATCTTATTATTATAAAACAAGCAATGCATTTTTTTGAGACAAGGTCTTACTCTATTGATGTTATTTAATTCTTAGAAAAAAGCTTTAATTTATATTTTTAAATTAAACCCAATTTTAAAAAAATACTTTTTCATAGTAAAAAGCTTTTATGTTTTCTAAGTATTGAGAAGTATGACTGTACAATTATAGAAATATTTTTTCATACATGAAAATACCATTACAATCCATATGATTCAGTTTATTTTTTTTTTCGAGGTACTCTAGAAGGATCTATAGTCACCAGAAAACTTCTCTTTGAAGTTCTTTTAGAGACCATATATAAATCGTGAAAGAAAACCCAATCTCGTTACTTCATGCAAATACCAGATGTTAAATTCACAGCAGTGACAAAAAATAAAGTATACTGGAATAAATTTAATAAGAACATAACAGAAATTACAAAAACTCTGAAAAACCCTGTTGCTCTATTTGAATCCCTATCTTATACAATTATAGATTACTTTGAAGTACATCTCTCAATGCTCAAAAGTCTTTCCCATTGATAATATTCAAAAGAATATGCAAATTTGTCTGAAGGCCATTTCTGTATTTAACTGATATTTGAGTGTAAAATTTAGAGATTATTATCTCCTAATTTTACACTGGAATTTTCAGTGCCAAAACATCTCCTTACAAAGACAACAGAATTTTATTGTTCTTGTTTCTTTCCTCCATCATCACATGTTAGAGACTGCTCTTTAACACATCCCTTTGCATATGTATATAGATACATATATACATATAATTTTATGTAAAAGAGATAATAATATATATGCTGCTTTTCTTGTGGAACTTTTGTTTTGACCCATTCTCCTTGCCTTCTCCAAAACTTTCTTTGTTTTTACCAGTACTCCCATAACACTTTAAAACCAGTGTTATAAACTTAGTGTCTATTATTCACATTTTTTTCCAGGTGAAAGAGTGATTTAAAAATGCATTGCTTTGTGAGGCTGAGGCAGGAGGCTTGCTAGAGGCCAGGAATTCAAGATCAGGTTGAGCAACATAGCAAGACCCCAACTCTACAAAAAACAGAAAAAATTTTCAGGTCCCATTTATTTATTTTGTTGTTGCTGTGATTTCCTTTGAGGTCTTCATAAATTCTTTCCCTAGGCCAATGTCTACAAGAGTTTTTCCAAAATTTTTTTTTGTATCTTATCTTACTTTTCTCAGATAACTGTACATTGTGGTAAATCTCAATTCAATTGGTATAGCTCTTTTTTTCATGGCTGAATTTTATTCCATAATGTGAACGCACTGTGATTTATCCAATCATTTCACTGTGGATGTGTCTGGTACTTGCTGCCTTGAACAATAATGCATTGGATATTTTTTATATATTTATCCTTGAGTAATGGTACTTTTATTTCTAGGATATATATATATGTATATGAAAATTATAGATCAAAGGGTTTATGTTTTTTAAATTTAATGATTTAAATTAAATAAAAATTGCTTTTCTAAAAGGCTGTTGCAAAAATAGTTCCGCAAGTTATATACGAGAGTATCACTTTTCTTGCCTCAATCAGCAGTGGGTATTTTTATTCATTTTAATTCTACTAATATGATACATGAAAAGAGAAGTATGTGTGTGTGCATGTGTATGTGTGTGTGAAATTTTGGTATCTTTTCATTTCATTTATTGGTCTTTTTGATTTGTTCATCTGTAAACTTGCTTCTTCATATTATTTACCCATTTTTCTTTTATGCTGTATGCCTTTTCTTATCTATTTTTAACAGTTATTTTATGTTACAGACACATATCTATATGTTTTATATATATGGTGAAATATATCTTCTAATCTGTTATATACCCTTTGACTCTGTTGATATGCATCAAAATTATATAGTAACTATGTCCTTATATTGGCTTTAAGGTTTTCTCTAATACCTGTGTTACACTATCATCTCTTAAATTTCTTAGAAAATATTTACATTGTGAGGTAGAAGCCTAACTTTATTTACTTCCAGACAAACAGCCAGCAGTACCAGCACAATTCATTAAATCAATCATCCTTTTCCTACTGGAAATACTATATTTGTCTTATGCCACATTCCTGTATATATTGGAATCTATTTCTGAGCTCTCTATTCTATTGTACTGATCCTCTTGTCTATTCTTATGCTCAGTATCTTAATGTTTTGATTATTATGGCTTTTTATTATAGTTTAATATCAATTAGGGTACTATTGACTATTCTTACTGTTTATATTTTTCTGGGGGAAAATGCAAACTTTTAAAAATATGAACTTTCAGATGAATATATGCAATCTAACCCTGTTAGATCGAAAAGGATTTGCATTAAATTTAGATGTCACTTTAGGAAAATTATCATTTTAAGACCTTTTATTATGAACAATTTTGAATGTATATAAAAGTAGATGAACAAAGGTAAAAATTTAAAGCTACTAATAAAATGAGAAGCACTTCTTGGGAAAATGTTAGTCACACAAAAATGTTACCAATTTTAAGACTCTTTTCTGACTATTTCCTCACTTATCCTTTTGTTTTAGTGGTTGGCCAGGTCACATATGGCAGAAGAAAATAAGACTCTGGTGACTGAGTTCGTCCTCACAGGACTTACAGATCATCCAGGGCTGCAGGTGCCGCTGTTTCTGGTGTTTTTGCTGATCTACCTCATCACCATGGTGGGCAACCTGGGCCTGATTGCTCTCATCTGGAAGGACCCTCACCTTCACACCCCTATGTACTTATTCCTTGGCAGTTTAGCCTTTGCAGATGCATGCACTTCATCCTCTGTGACTCCTAAGATGCTTATCAATTTTTTATCTAAGAATCATGTGATATCCCTCTTGGACTGTGTGGCCCAATTTTATTTTTTTGGTTCCAGTGCAACCACAGAATGTTTCCTCCTGGTAGTGATGGCCTATGACCGCTATGTAGCCATATGCAGTCCCCTGTCTTATCCAGTGGTGATGTCCAATAGCCTCTGTACTCAGTTTATTGGTGTTTCATATTTTATTGGTTTTCTGCATTCAGCAATTCATGTAGGTTTGTTAGTTAGATTAATTTTCTGCAGGTCCAATATCATACATTATTTCTACTGTGAAATTTTACAACTTTTCAAAATTTCTTGCTCTGATCCTATGGTTAATATACTTCTGGTTTTAATCTTTTCAGCTTTTATACAAGGCTTCACTTTTATCACTATCATAATCTCTTACTCCTATGTCCTCTTTGCCATCATGAAAAAGAGGTCTGAGAAAGGCAGAAGCAAAGCCTTCTCCACGTGCAGTGCCCACCTGCTCTCTGTGTCTTTGTTCTATGGCACGCTCTTCTTCATGTATGTGCATCGTGGGTCTGGAACAGCTGAAGATCAGGACAAAATGTATTCTATATTTTATACCATAATAATTCCTCTATTAAATCCTTTTATTTACAGCCTGAGGAACACAGAGGTTATCGGTGCCTTAAGGAGAATAATGAAGAAATAAATAGTTGTCAGACAACTTTCAAACTGTTTCTTCTTTATTTTCTGCTGAAAAAAACCCAAGTCCTACAGGTTAGGGCTAGTGGTCAGGGTGGTCCACGAGCTGTGTGTAAAGGAGAACCCAGCTTTGTATATGTTTGCTTGGATATGGGTCCAGTGACAGTTTGGTAATATTACCCATAACTAGCTTATTTAGAAACATTGCGTTCCATTTGTATTTGAGCATTCAGCTTTTGCAAATTAACTATTTTCTAGGGACTTCCAAAATTACATGTAGTAATTGGCAATTTTACTATGACATCTGAGAAATACTTATTGAGAAATAGCTCTGGGGCTGGCATAGATGGTTATTTACTTATGTGAATGAGCCCAACCCACCTCTTTAGACCTGCAAGTTAACAAGGCTTTGTGATTCTCTGCCATATACAGTAACTCTAGTAGACTGATAAAAATAAAACTCTGCATTTTGGTAGAATATATTTCTGAGGAGAAATTTACTGCTCAGTGATGAAAGTTAGAAAAAAGTAAAAATTCTTAAAAAAAAAATTGGTGGACCTTAGGAAGAAAATTGGAAGCTAGTATGAATTTAAGAGTGGAACATCAACTAATCACAGCTTATATTTGTATCTCCACATACTATTTTAATCAGAGATATTGAATGTAGAATGATATTCAATAATTTATAAATTTAGGAATATTTTACTGTAATAAGAAGCAAATTCAGAGCCTGTCAGTATTAGTAGGAGCTGACCAGGCAGAAGGCAAGGAGATTAGATTAGAAATAAGATACTGGTTTAGTATATAAAGATATGAGTAAAAAATTGTGCCAATTAATTACATATATGTACACACACATACATATATACACACACATACACACAGATATAGATATATAGATATATATTTATGTCCCTGAAATGGAAATAAATTAGTGGTTGAGAATTCATTGGTACAATTTTATATTTACTATATAAACATAAATGATTCAACTTCTCTTTCAGTAAAACAATTATATTCCTTAAGCAATCTGGTTTTTTTGGCATACTTAGGAAAAATAATAATACAAAATGAGAATTAAGCTTAAGTTGTTGAAGAATGAAGATATATTTATTGTTCTAGTATTTCCAAAACACATTATCTTTTGTCAAGTCAATAGTACCAATGAATAGGCTAAAAGATTTATCTAAAGATTTAGGTATATGATATTAATAAATAGCTTTTATCACTTAAATCTATTTATCATATGCACATTACTGGAAAAAGTCAACTTGTTTGTATGGTCTTAAGATTAAATCCTACAGATCCCCAGTAACAAAATTCTTTAAAAAAATACTCCATGTGAGTGTGATGTGCACTGTCTGGGGAATGCACACGCTTGAAGCTCAGACTCGGAGGGATTCGGAGGGGAGGCATGGGCAATATATATAACCTGAACTTTTGTACCCCCAAAATAAGCTAAAATAAAAAAAGAGAAAAAAATACTCCATAAAATTAAATTTATTGTCTTTTAAAAATTTTCTGTATTTGCAGGTAATTTTCATAATATCATGCAGCTTCAAGACTCATCTTGTAAACACTGTAAGCTAAATCTTAATTTTCTTAATGTTTTTAGTTTTTTTTTAGTAAAATCCTTTTTCCGTAACTTACTATTGGTCTTTTTAATATAGTCCCCTAAATACTTTTTATTATATATGTAAATATAAATAAATTTATTTCTTCATTTAAATGGTACAATGTTTTATTTCGAGTACCTGTAAAAGAAACTATGTGTTATTGTTTTTAAATTCTTTTATTATTTTTATAACTGCACAAATAATACAGGGTTTTATCAGGATTACGTTTAACAAAATCCCAGCTATTATTTTATATTATCATGGAAAGAAAAGAGTAACAGTTGAACTGTAGTTTTTTCCTGCAGTTTGAGAGCCCCCTGAGGAAGTGACATTTGGACAATCTTGCAACATTAGCTCAAGATGTGCATCAATTCAGAATAAATCACTGATATTGGTCTGAACTGCCTGCTGATCTGAAATGTTCCTAAGTACATTGTACCAGTATCAAGATTGTTTGTTATATAATCTGTATATTATGGAAGGCAGCTGTACTAAAAAATGGAGGCAATGGAAACACTCTCTACGTGCTAGGTAACAAGTTACATGAGCTAAGAGACTCTAGACTCTGTACTTTCCCTATACTACTTTAATCTGTACTTATGTCAGTTTGCATTCAGTGATGAGACTTGGGAAGCTGTATTTGCATGTCCATGGCCTCGGGAATTTTGCTGCTGTTCATGCTGTTGCTTTACCTGTTTGTTATCTTGCTTACAGCTAAATAAACTTGAGTAATATATGTGGCAAAGTAAACACTGAATAAGTGAGTTTGATGGTCATTGTACACAAAGCTACTCCAGTGATCTTATGATTAAATGAGTCTCATGCACAAGGATGGTTGGGAGGATCTTTGGAGACTTTGGTGATGGGATGGCTGCCAATTCATCCTTGGCTTGAAGTAGCGAACATTTTTTGAGGCAAATTATGGGGGAAAAAATCTTTATCAATGGAATTTAGATGAGATAGCTTCAAACCTCTAGGATTAAGCAAAATGGATTAATAAAAAGGCAAACAGAAAAAATGGCTAGAAATATTGCTTCATCATTATTAACAGCATCAACAAAATGGAAATCCTACCAGGAGAACACAAAGAAATAGACTTGACTTTGAGGAGATGAGGCAAATATGTAAAACAGAAGATGAGTCATGACAAGTTTTACTAGGAACTTGGTAGATGTTATATTTACTGTTCAAGTAAAGTCACTGACTATGACCACTGACTGTCCAAGAGGTGGGGAGACAATGCCAGATGACCATAGAAACTAGAGGGTATTGTTAAATAATTGAAGCATCTTGCCAACAGACAAACACTAGAAATCTGATGAGGTTTTATCAATCTGTATATTCAGACTGCATGTTCAAGGGAGTAATATTTTAATGATAGGGAATCCATTCAGTCTGAATGGAGAGAATTATATAGTCAGACTAATATAAACTTCACTACATGTTTCTCATTCTAAATAATGATATCCCATGGTTAAAGTAAAAATCCAACCAGCTTAGCCTGGAATTCATACCCAATTGTTTCACATAACGATAGAAGAAAGAGCCCTGCAGAGATAGGAAAAATGTTCCAAATGCAGTCACCTTAGATTGAATATTGATAAACCATAGAATTACTCTTAATGGAAAATGCCTTAACACAGACTATGAGAAATTCAGTGATAAGGACAGTTCATTGTGCTTATTACCCTTACATAATCTTCCTTTTAGAAGAATAGAATACTATATAGACAGCCATGACAAACTTGTTAGTTTGATGGCTAATGAAAGTAGGATAAAAAAAGAAATAAATTGGTGAAGGTGCTATACAAAATAATGTAGTGAATTATTACTACATAGGAGGTGGAAAACTTCTTGTAGTTCAGCCAACTGTACTCACCTCACTGAATAGACCTGACATATTGGTTCTATTTACTCCTGTTTTGAATATGTAAAAAGGTATTGGGAAAATAAAGTATGTAAGCAAAGTGCAGAGGATACTTCTGTTAAAGCAATAGAATAAAAGAAGGTTGAGATCTACTTGCAAATTTCAGCAGGGAAATCCGAAGAAGTATGTTTGGTCTAGCTTGAATAGGTGGTGAACAGAGTTTTCTAGGATTACCAGAAACTAGAACACAGTACAGGGAGATACTATCAAAAGGCAGAGAGGGCAACATTAGAGGACCAATAAAGATAAAACTTTGAGGATAATGTGATTCTGTGGTAGTAGGTACCAGAACTATATTAAATTACAAATTGGAAAATGTGAAATTAAGAATACCCTGTAGAAATGACACCTTTATCTGGATGTCTTATTGGATTTGATACATTATGAGAATAGAACAATTTTCCATTGCCTGCTTTCTAAACAGGTATCAGTTGCATATGCCTCTACCCATTTCCAGTTTGATATACAAATGAGAAATTTTAGAATTGTGCAAACTCTCCTCTGTAGTGAGAATTAAGCAAAACCAAATTCAGGGAGGACCACAATAAATTTCTAAAACAGGGATATCAATCCCTATCAATTAATTTTATAAAAGCCCTATCTAGTCTCTAAGAAAAAATACAATTCATGGAAACTAACCACAGACTAATGAGAACTAAAGAAAATAGTTTACTCATATTCTTCTCTATATCAGATAGAGTGAAAGCTGTTCAGAAACTGTAACAAACTGAAGGTGACTGGCATACCACTACAGAGTTATCCAAGGATTTTTATGTTTATTCCAACTTCAAAAGAAAGTCAATTTTCTGTCTTTTGGTAAAGCCTCTAATAAACGTTTGAAATAATCTTTCCAGTGTGGATGTATACCTTGGCCAGATAAGAACCAGATTTGATCCCTATGAGAAAACAAGTTCATTAAATTAATAATATTATATAATTTATATTTCAGAGGACTTAAGGACTGTAATGACACATATGACTAACCACACATGGCTAATCAATCCTACTAAAATACAAAGCCTTACACAATCCATATGGTTTTGGGGAATAATTGGGACTGGAATCACAGTAGACATTCTATAGACAGATGAGAATAAATTACTATCTTTTCAGACCCCATGGATAAGAAGAGGGCTATATGCATGTTGATGAATGTATTTATTGCCCTTGGATACTTTATTAAGCCCTATATTGAATTATTTGAAAGAAATCTGAGTTTTATTGAAGTGAGGAAAAGAATCCTCAAACTTTAAGAGACATACAAGCTATATCCCAAACAGTCTCTTTGGAGCCATATCATCCTAAAGCACAATTGATGTCAAAGGTGTCTGCTATGTAGCGTCATGAAGATTGGAGTCTTTGGCAAACATCAACATTATCATACAATGACATGCATCAGGATTTTGGACTTTTAAATTACTTAATGTGCAGCAAGGAAGAGCCTTTTTAAAGGACAAGTGTAGTCCTTGTTATTAGACCTTGGTAGAAATAGCTCCTTCCATGGAAAGATAGTAAATAATTTTAAAACTTGAGATACGTATTGTGTTCTAAGCAATGTCAATGAAATGTTTCAAAAAATATGAGATAATTGAATAGTTTATTGATTAAATGAAAAATATATATAGGAATATTCACTGATTATAGCTCTAGGGGAGCATTTTATATTCATGACCAGGTTATAGTCCTGCCACTGGGATTGAATATAGGACACCCCAAGGAGATATAAGCTTCTAGTGCTGAATGATCTGAATGTTATGATTCTTCTCCTGCTAAAGAAAAGCAATATACCTTGCCTCATCAACAGAAGATTCAGAATTGGAGGACAAGAACCATTTTGGAAATCTGTGGCCATTTATCCTAAAAATGAAGGATAAAATATTGGTTGAAGAAGAGATAGATATATTAAAATACCCCAGAACTTCTGGAAAAGAAAGACAAATTCATGGATTTACAAAATGCACTTGAAAGCTCAAATAATAGAACAGACCAAGATGAAAAAATAATTTCAGAGCTTGCAGACAAGTCTTTTGAATTAACCAAGTTATAAAAAAATAAAGAAAAAAGAATTAAAATAAATGAACAAAGTCTTTGAGAAATATGAGATTATGTACTAATAAAATGCCCATAGCTAAGAAATGTGGATATTCCTGTGGGAGAAAGAAGAAAAAGCAAAAAGTTTGGAACCTGGGAACTTCATTGCATAAAGGACGTCACCAAGATATATAGTCATTAGGCTATCTAAATCAATGTGAAGGAAGGAATTGTAAGGGAAAAAAGACAAAAAGATCAAATAACATATAATGAAAACCTATCAGATTAACAGTAGACTTCTCAGCAGAACCCTCACAAATCAAAAGGAATTGGAATCTTATCTCTAGTCTTCATAAGCAGAATAATTATCAGCCAAAAATTTTGTATCCTGAAAAACTAAGTTTCATAAATGAAGGAAAAATAGTCTTCCTCAGACAAACAAACTCCGAGGTAATTTGTCACCACTGGACTGGCTCTACAAGAAATGCTCAAAGGAGGAGTCCTGAACATCAAAATGAAAGGCCGATTCTCACTGGTACAAAAATACTCAAAAGTACAAAAATCACAAGGCTTGTAAAACAGTAACACAACGGAGAAAACAAAGCTACTAAGTAACAATCAATACAATGGCTGGAACAGTATCTCACATATCAATAATAACCTTGAATGTAAATGGTCTAAATGGTCTAGTAAAAATATATAGATTGGAAGAACAGATAAAAAAAAATACAACCTAAATATCTGCTGCCTTTAAGAGACACACTTAAGTCATAAAGATTCTTGTAGACTCATGGTAAAGGGGGTGGAAAATGTTCTAGGCAAATGGAAACCAGAAGCAAGCAGGAGTAGCCATGCTTACATCACATAAAACAGACTTTAAGTCAACAACAGTAAAAAGAGACAAAAAAGGTCATTATATAATGTTAAAGGGGATGGTCTAACAGGGAGATATAACAACCCTAAATATGTATGCACCTAACATTGGAGTTCCTAGATTCATAAAACAAATACTATTAGACCTAAGGAAAAGGATAGACAGCAATATAATGCTAGTGGGGGATTTCAATACTCCATTGACAGCACTAGACAGATTACTGAGGCAGGAAAATCAACAAAGAAACACAGCACTTAAACTAGACTTGAGAACAAATGCATCTAATAGACATTTACAGAATATTCTACCCCAAAACTGAAGAATATACATCCTTCTTATGAGCACATAGAACATTTTCTAAGATAGACCATATGATAGGCCATGAAATGAGTCTCAATAAATTTTAAAAAATCAGAATAATATCAAGTATCTTCTCAGACCACAGTGGAAAAAATAGAAATCAATGCCAAGAGGACGTCTCAAAATTATATAAATACAATGGAAATTAAATAACCTGCTCCTGAATAATTTGGGAGCTATTGATGAAATCAAGATAAAAATTAAATAATTTTTTTGAAATGAATGGTAACAGTAACACAATCTATCAAAATTGCTGGGATACAGTAAAAGCAGTGCTAAGAGTGAAATTTATGGTGCTAAATGCTTAAATCAAAAAGACAGAATGTACCAGGCTGTTTTAAGAACCACAGCCTTGTAGCATAGTTTGAAGTCTGGCAAATTAATACCTCCCATTTTGTTTTTATTGCTTAAAATTGCTTTTGCTATATGGGGTCTTCTCTGATTCCATACAAAGTGTATAATTATTTTCTCTACGTCTGTGAAGAATGATGTTGGTAGTTAAATAGGGATTGCATTGAATCTGTAGATCACTTTGGGGTAGTATAGACATTTTAACAATGTTGATTCTTCTGATCCATGAGCATGGTATAGTTTTCCATCTATTTGCAAGTTCTGCTATTTCTTTTCTCAGTGTTTCATAGTTTTCCTTATAGAGGTCCTTTACCTCTTTAGTTAGGTATATTCCTAGATATTTTATTTTCTTTGTTGCTATTTTGAAGGGTATTGAGTCTTTAATTTGGTTTTCCGATTGACTGTTGTTGGCATATATAAATGCCTCTGATTTGTGTATATTAATTTTGTAGCCTGAGACTTTCCTATATTCATTAATCAATTCCAGGAGTCTCATGGTTAAAACAGCCTGGTACTGTCACAAGTGCAGGGACACAGACCAGTGGAACACAACAGAAAATCCAAATATAAAACCACCTTAAATAGACACCTAATTTTTGACAAAGCAGGAAAGAACATACTCTGGGGACAAGAATACCTATTCAATAAATGGTGCTGGGAGAATTGGTTAGCCACATGTAGAAGACTGAAAGAGGACCCACAGGTTTCACCTCTCACAAAAATCAAATCACGGTGGATAACAGACTTAAACCTTAGGTGTGAAACGATTAGAATTCTAGAAGAAAATGTAGGAAAGACTCTTACAGACATTGGCCTAGGCAAAGAATTTATGAAGAAGACCACTAAGGCAATCACAGCAACAACATAAATAAATGAGACCTGATTAAATTAAAAAGCTTCTGCACAGCCAAAGAAACAGTCACAAGAATAAACAGACAACCTACAGAATGGGAAAAAATTTTTGCATACTACACATCAGATAAAGGACTGATAACAAGAATCTATTTAGAACTCAGGAAAATCAGCAAGAAAAAATCAAGTAACCCTATCAAAAAGTGGGCAAATGACATGAATAGAAATTTCTCAAAAGAAGATATAAGAATGGCTAACAAACATATGAAAAAATGCTCAACATCCCTAATCATCAGGGAAATGCAAATCAAAACCACAATGAGATATCACTTAACTCCAGTGAGAATGGCCTTTATCAAAAAATCCCAAAACAACACATGTTGGCGTGGATGTGGAGAGACAGGAACACTCATACACTGCTGGTGGGACTGCAAACTAGTGCAACCCCTGTGGAAAGCATTATGGAGGTATCTTAAACAGATTCAAGTAGACCTACCATTTGATCCAGCAATCCCATTATTGGGCATATACCCAAAGGAAAAAAGGTTATTCTATAACAAAGACACATGTACCTGAATGTTTATAGCAGCACAATTCACAATTGCAAAGATGTGGAAACAACCCAAATGCCCATCAATACATGATTGGATTAGTAAACTATGGTATATGTATACCATGGAATATTACTCAGCTATAAGAAATAACGAAGATACGACATCTCTATGGCTCTCCTGGAGAGAGTTGGAACCCATTCTATTAAGTGAAGTATCCCAAGAATGGAAAAACAAACATCACATGTACTCACCAGAAAATTGGTTTCCCTGATCATCACCTAAATACACATCTGGGAACGACACCAATCGGATATCAGACTGAGGTGGGGGGTGGGGAGAGGGGATGGGTGTATGCCTACATAATGAGTGCATTGCGCACTGTTTGGGGAATGGTCACGCTTGAAGGTGCTGACTCGGGAAGGGGGGAGTGGGGAGGGGAGGGATGTATACCTGCATGATGGGTGTGGCGCGCACTGTCTGGGGAACGGACATGCCTGGAGCTTTGACTTGGGGGTACAGGTTGTGCATGGGCAACGTATCTAACCTGAAATTCTGTATCCCCCATAATAAGATGAAATAAAAAAAAAAAAGACAGAATGATCACAAATTGACCACCTAATGTCACATCTCAATGAACTAGAAAAACAAGAACAAACCAAATTCAAAGCTAGCAGAATAAAAGAAATAACTGAGATCAGAGCAGAACTAAATGAAGTGAAACCAGAAAAACAATGCAAAAGATCAACAGAAAGAAAGTTGCTTCTTTGAAAAGATAAACAAAATTGATAGACCACTTGCTAAATTAACCAAGAAAGTAAGAGAAAGGATTAAAATAAGCTCAATCTAAAATGAAAATGGAACTACAACTGATGCCACAGAAATGTAAAAGATCATCCAATACCATTATGAACACCTCTATGCAAGCAACCTAGAAAATATAGAGGAAATGGATAAATTCCTGAAAATGTACAAATCCCCAAGTTTGAATCAGGGAGAAATAGAAATCTTGAATAGACCAATAACAAGTAGTGAGATTGAATCAGTAATAAAAAATCTCCCAACAGAAACGACAAAAAAGCCCAGGACTAGATGGATTCACACCCAAATTATATCAGACCTACAAAGAAGAACTGGTACTAATCCTACTGAAATGATTCCAAAATATTGAGAAGGAGGGAATCCTCCCCAAATCATTCTATGAAGCAACTATCGCTTTAATACCAAATCCAGGAAAGGACACAATAACAACAATAAAACTACAGACCAATATCCCTTGTGAACATAAAGGTGAACATTCTCAAGAAAATACTAGCAAACCGAATCCAACAGAGCATCAAAAACATAATTCACTTTGTTCAAGTGAGTTCTATCCTAGGGATGCAAGGGTGGTTCAAAATATTCAAGTTAATAAATACGATCCACCACATAAACAGAAGCAAAAACAAAGACCACATTCTCATCTCAATACATGCAGAAAAAGTATTTGATAAAATCTAGCGTCCCTTCATGATGAAAATGCTCAAAACTCTAGGCGTAGAAGAAACACACCTCAAAATAATAAAAGCCAGATATGACAAACTGGCATACAGCATCATATTGAATGGGAAAATGTTGAAAGCATTCCCTCTAAAAAATGGAACATGGCAAGATACTCCCTTTTACCACTTCTAGTTAACATAGTACTGGATGTCCTAGTCAGAGCAGTCAGGCAAAAGAAGGAAATAAAAAGCATCCAAATTGGAAAACAGAAAGTCAAACTATTTTTGTTTACCGATAATATGATCTTACACCTAGAAAATCCTAAAGACTCTTCCAAAAGACCGCTAGATTTGATAGATAAATTCAGTAAAATCTCAGGTTACAAAATTAACATCTGCAAATCAGTAGCACTGCTATAAACCAATAACAACCAAGCTGAGAATCAAATCCAGAACTCAATCCCATTTACAGTAGGTGCAAAAAAAAGTATCAAGTAGTAGACTTAGCCAAGAAGGTGAAAAATCTCTACAAGTAGAACTACAAAAGACTGAGGAAAGAAGTCACAGATGACACAAACAAATGGGAAAATATCCCATGCTCAGGGATTGTAAAAATCAACGTAGTGAAAATGATTTTACTGCCCAAAGCAATCTACAGATTCAGTGCAATTCCTATCAAAATACCAATGTCATTTTTCACAGAACTAGAAAAAATGATTCTAAAATTCATATGGCACCTCAATAGCCAAAGCAATTCTAAGCAAAAAGAACCAATCTGGAGGCATCACATTATCCAACTTCAAATCATACTACAAGATAGTTTTTAATAACAAGGGAAATATAGTCTTTGTATTATTTTTATTATTGCCAGGTTATGCATAAAATAAAACACTATAAGTTAATAGTAGTCCATATATTGACTGTGACCCTCATTAAACTAAATAGAGCTCACATGAAAGACTTTTTGAACAGACACTTTAGTTCAATTGACCTTTAAAAGCTCTTATTTAGGTGAGATCAATTTAAGGAATGTATTCAGTCAATGTTTGGTTTTGGTTCTGTTGGCAAGTAAAACAGCTCTTGATTTCCTCGTTTTCTAAAATTAAAACATGACTTTTGTTTATGCACACCTCCTTTGTATTTCAAATAAATATGCCTCTCAAGATATTACTTGCTTTGTAAAGAATAAGAATGTACTGTTACTGCTTCATAAAACTACTTATAAACCTATGTGATGAAATTAAATTTGTAATTAAATTTTATACATAATAAAAATTTAAAAGCTAAAATAAACAAATTTTACTACAAATGTATAGTAACCAAAACAATATGGTACTGGTATAAAAGTAGACACACAAACCAATGGGATAGAATAGAGAATCTAGAAATAAAGCCAAATGCTATTAATACAACCAACAGATCATCAACAAAGCAGATACACACACTGGGGAAAGGACACCCTTTCAACAAATGGTGCTGGGGAAATTGGATAGATGTAAGCAAAAGAATAAAACTGGATTTCTATTTACCACCACATATAAAAATTAACTGAAGATGTATCAAAGACTTAAATTTAAGACCTGAAACCATAAAAATATTAGAAGAAAACCTAGGAAAATCTCTTCTGACATTGGCCTAGGCAAAGAATTTATGGCTAAGACCAGTAAAGCAATTGCAACAAAAACAAAAATAAATAAATGAGACTTTATTAAACTAAAATGCTTATGCACAACAAAAGAAATAATCAATAGAGTAAATAGACAACCTATACAATGGGAGAAAATATTCTCGAACTATACATTTGACAAAGGACTAAGATCTAGAATCTACAAGGGACTCGAACAGCTCACCAAGAAAAAAACAAATAATCCCATTAACAAGTGGGTAGACAACATGAACAGATATTTTTTTCAAGAGATACAAATGGCCAATAAACATGAAAAAATGCTCAATATCACTAATCATCAGATAAATGCAAATTAAAATCACAATGAGATATCATCTTACCCCAGTCAGAATGGCCATCATTAAAAAGTCAAGGAATAATAAACGTTGGAAAAGATGTGGTGAAAAGGGAATGCTTATATACTTTTGATGGGAATGTAAATTAGTAAATCATCTATGGAAAACAATATGGAGATTTCTCAAAGAACTAAAATTAAACCTACCATTTGATCTAGCAATCCTACCACTGGAGATCTACACAAAGAAAAATAAATCATCATATAAAAAAGACACATGCACTCATATGTTTATGGCAGCACAATTTACAATTGCAAAGATATGGAATCAACCTAAGCTGATTAGTAGATAAAGCTGATGAGTAGATAAAGAAAATGTGGTATATATACACCATGGAATACTACTGAGCCATAAAAAAGAATAAAATAACGTCTTTTGCAGCAACTTGGATGGAACTGGAGGCTATTATCCTAAGTGAAGTAGCTCAGGAATGAAAAACAAAATACCACATGTTCTCACTCTTAAATGGAAGCTAAACTATGGGGAAGTAGGGAAGTACAGTGTAGTATAATGGACATTGGAGACCCAAAAAGGGAGAAGGGTAGGAGGGGGTCAGGAATGAAAAATTACCCATTTGGCACAATGTACACTATTTAGGTGATGAGTACGTAAAAAAACCCAGACTTCACTGTTATAGAATTCATCCATGTAACCAAAAACCACCTGTACTTCTAAATTTATTGAAATAAAAAGAAACTCTCAAAAAAGAGACTTAACTAAAATAGGGAATCAAGGAAGGGATGTCACCATTGACCATACAGAAATAAAAAGTTATAAAGGAATAGTAGGTAAGAACTCTATATCAACAAATAAAATAATTTAGAGGAAATGGATAAATTTCCAGAAAGATAGAGATTTTAGGAGATGAAATTTATATGACTTGGCAATCATTGATCCTTAGAGTTTGAAGGAGAGTTCAGTGGCAAGGATATCTTCCTAGTTTATAGCATGCATAACTGATTGTTTAATGGTGTTATTCCCTAAGACAAAGAACACTGGAAGATAACTAGGGCTGGGTGTGAGGTAACAGATGATCTTAATTTTAAATTTGGACATGGTGATTCTAATGTACCTTTTAGACTTCCAAAGAAACATGCCAAGGAGGTATTTGGATGATGCTATTGTAAATGGAAAGACGAGAATGGAAAAACAAACATTTCCTAATGTGTTTATTAAAGTTTTCTACAGGTGCCCCCCACAGTAATCCCTTTGGATTACAACAGTTTTTAATGGTTACAGCTAGTTGTGGGGGTGAAATGATGATTAACTCACAATGCCCAGTAGAACAAATTTGACTTCATCCTTTAGGGAATCCTTTGAAAGCATAGAGGGAATATTTTTCTTTTCTTTCCCTCTTTTTTTTTAAAGAACAAGTTTGGAAATAAAAGTAATACACATTATCTTCATTCATGTTGAAGTTACTAGTAAAAATCAATGTGTAAGTAATCACTGCCTCATTTCTGCATTTTCTGTGCTACTTCAGGAAAAGTATCACTTTCAATTTTCCAATGTTTTTGCAGGAACTGGGTGAGAATGCAGTGATTTCTACAACTTTTGTTATTTAGAGTTTTTCAATGTCTTTAGATGATAATGAGATATCTATGTGAGAAATTAAAATTCCATTGAGGCATTGAGATTCTTCTCAACCAGACATCAAAATTTAGACAGATGGGAGAGGATGTCTTATTGTAGAGGAGAAATGTTTATCACAAAATTTCATAAGTAATAAATTTTAATAGAAGAAGGAAGTTACTTGGAAAATCAATCATAGTAAGAATGATTCAACAACCTTAAAATTATTTTTATATTATTATATTATTTTATAGAATAGAAAGTTTAGAATTGAGGCACAAGCCATGCAGCTTGTTTCTACATTATTTGTGATTTTACAGAATGTAAATAATCCTATCCTTTGATTTGGTGGCTATTTATTATAAAAAGCTTTCAAAATTTCATGGAATCATGAGAATAAGGGCTAAAGTCAATAAACAGCTACCATTGTCTCCTTTACTCCAACCCATAAGTATTCTTTTTTCATATTAATCTTAAGGAAAACAATTCCCAAACCTTATTACTTCTTGATTTAATTATACTGAATTCATAATGTGAGACTAGAAATATTTATTATTTGGTGGTTTGGGTTGCAAAGAAATCCAAGCCACTTTATTTAGGACAAAATCTCCACTTTAGAAAGAAAACTACATTTCCATAACATCCACATAACCTATTTTCAGCAAATACACTCCAGTGAATTTTTTAGGTTGTGTGTATTGCAACAGGGATGCCTGTGGGTATGTGTTTAGTTTTTTGAACTTATTTAATCTTTTTTCAGCTTCTTGAAGATGGAGAATAACAACTCATCATTCTTCCTATTGATTAAACAAACTCAGTTCTTCTAATTCATTCTAATATTACATTTCTGTGTATTATAAGTGTCAAGAGGTATGGGCTATGAAATTAAGAAATCGTTTTTTGAAGTGAATAAATTATGATTTTTTTCCACTCTTTTATTTGTGTTAAATATATCTTTGCTTCCCTTTCAAGGAACATAGGAGGTTATGCATTCACCTCAATATTTGGGAAATTCTACTCTGGATGTTCTTTCAGAGATAGTTTATAAGTCATAGAAGGAAATCAATCTTATTATGTCATGAAAATCTCAGATATTATATTCATAATAGCAACGAAACCTACAAAACACTTAAGAATAAAATATAATAAGAAAAGTATTGGAAGTATATGAAAAAACTATGAAAATAATAACTATACTTTGGACACCATCTTATATAATTTTCAAATATCTTTGACTATTTAAAAAAATCATACCTGCTCTCAATAGTTGTATCTATTACCAATTATTTAATATTTGGAAAATATCATTAAACATAAAAGATCATTATTAGATATTTTGTATGAAAAATTTATGGATTATTTATTCCTTTTACATTATAGCTATCAGTGTCAAATACTCTTTGTAAAAGGTAAAAATATCATTTTATTATTCTTATTTCTATAAATACACAGGTAACTATCCTTTTACATACATTCATCCCAGAATATTTGTGAAATTTTATTCTAGAAGTTCTTTTAGAGATAGCTTATAATTCATGAAAGCAAATCAGTCTTTATCCATGCTCATATCATGACATTTACATATATAAACAAAAAGCTTAAAAATTATAAAATGGGACAGGTAATTTAAACTTATTTACATTTTTGTTTATTTTTAATAATACATTGAGAAAATTCTCCTATTATTAACTGATATAGCTCAAATCCATTTCCTTTTTATCTGAATAATATCCCATAGGCAGACTATACCATAATTTAGTCTGTGATTCTGTGGTTGGTTGATGAGTGTTTTTTGTTTCCAGACTTTGCCTTCATGAACAATGCTTTATAAGACATCCTTGTGTTTCATTCTTGTGTATGGGTGACATTATTTCTAGCATATGTATCCAGGAGAGAGATTGTTAGATCACAGGTTTTCTTAATTACTAAATTTTGTTAGATAATGTCCAGATTGAAAATGTTGTTGCAATTTACATTTTCACCAGTTTTATTAGAGTGATTCTTTTGTCATTTTCCTGTCATCAGCAGATATTATTTCTCATTTTACTTTTTTGCTTATCTGACAAGTGAAAATGATGCATCAATTTTTAAAATATCCCTGATTATTAAAGCGGTTGAACATTGTTTTATATATTTATTGGTCATGTTCACTTGCTATTCTGTAAACATGACTGTTCATATTTTTTACCCATTCTTTAATTGAGTTATCTTATTTTCACCAAGTTATAAGAGAGTATAAGTGTTGTATGTGTAAAAGTATTAACCTTTTATATGCAAATTATGTTACAGATATTTTCCCAACATATTTTTTGTCCTTTCCCATTGTTTATAGATTCTTCTGCCACGCCATAAAAATTACTTAGTTATGCCTACATTCAATGATTATTCTATTTCTCTTCCACATGTAATGGTTTTAGATTTGCATTTCTTCTACCTGGTTTTAATATGGCCTCTCAAGGGTGGCGAATATGCCACTCCAAAATATGAAATTTAGGCATATGGATTGTTTTGAGCTAAAGGCACATAAAAAAGCAACAGATGGAAGAAGGGCATGCTAATCTCGCCTTTTCTTCCTGAAAACAGGAGATTAAAAACTCCCATGTGAAAGATGCCCTTCCAGTACCAGGAGAAAAGAAACTTTGTTTTCTTTTATTTGAGGGGTTACATCCAAGAGAATTCTGTACAAATAAAGCTTATTAAAATAATTCTTGTGTTCCTTTTGCTTACTCACATATTTTAGCTGCTTTTTCACAGTTGCCTCTGTTTGTTCAATGTAGCATAAAAATATTTAAGTTTGCCACTTGTTTGGGTCTTCATTTACTTACGAGGACATTCATGTCATGTAAAATTTATATAAATTTGTATGCTTTCCTCCTGCGAACCTGTCTTATATCTATTTAATTCTCAGGCCAGCCAAAAAATGTAAGAGGGTAGAGGCAAATTTTGCCTCCCATATGCCTCAAATATTTTCATTAATTTCAGTATTTTCCAATTTTAGGGTCAGATACCCAAACACAGACTTTGTAAACAAATCTTACAAAGGGATGAAGGATAAACTTTAAAAACCATCAATTAAATGGGAAAATCAAAAGTGTAGATAAACTCACAAATAAAATGCCACTGCTTTGTGTTATTTTTACTGATTGTGTCTGTCACCCATTTTCTTATTACAGTGACAAGTGTGGCTATGTCAGAAAGAAATAAGACTCTTGTGACAGAGTTTGTTCTCACAGGACTTACAGATCGACCATGGCTGAAGGTCCTCCTCTTCAGCGTGTTCTTGATGGTCTACCTCATCACCATGGTGGGAAACCTTGGACTGATGGCTCTAATTTGGAAGGACCCTCATCTTCAGACACCTATGTACTTATTCCTTGGTGGGTTAGCCTTTGTAGATGTTTGTACTTCCACTTCTGTGACCCCCAGGATGCTGGTCAATTTCTTAGACAAGACTGCAATGATATCTCTAGCTGAGTGCATCACTCAATTTTACTTCTTTGCTTCTAGTGCAACTACAGAATGCTTCCTCCTGGTAGTGATGGCCTATGACCGCTATGTAGCCATATGTAACCCTTTGCTTTATCCAGTGGTGATGTCTAGCAAACTCTGCACTCAGTTGATAAGTGTTTCATATGCAATTGGTTTTCTGCATCCCCTGGTTCATGTGAGTTTGCTATTAAGATTAACTTTTTGCAGGTCTAACATAATACATTATTTCTACTGTGAAATTGTACAACTGTTCAAAATTTCATGCAATGACTCATCTAATAATGCACTACTAATATTTATCTTTGCAGCTCTCATACAAATATCCACTTTAATGACTATCATAATCTCTTATACACGTGTGCTCTTTGATATTCTGAAAAAAAAGTCTGAAAAGGGCAGAAGCAAAGCGTTCTCCACATGCAGTGCCCATCTGCTTTCTGTCTCATTATACTATGGAACTCTTATCTTCATGTATGTGCGTCCTGCATCTGGCCTTGCTGAAGATCAGGACAAAATCTATTCTCTATTTTACACGATTATAATTCCCCTACTAAACCCGTTTATTTACAGTTTGAGAAATAAAGAAGTTATGCATGCCTTAAAAAGAGTTACAAAGAAGTAAACAGTTCCTTAGCAAAATTTCAAATCTTTTCTTTCACCTTTTGCATAAACAAGTCATGGAGTCTTCTGGATTACTCATGGCTGTGCCTTTGCATCACGGGGCTAGCAGTCAGGATGTGCACACACTCCGTGAGGGAACCCAGCTTTGTACTATATTTACTGGGATGTGGGTCCAATTGAAGTGTCTTCACACCATCCACAGTTGATTTATTTAAAAAAAGTTTACTTCCTTTTTACCTGGACATTTAGTCTTTGAAAAATCTTTTATCTGCCAGGGACCCCTCACCCAAATTCCATTGAATAATTGACAACAAGGGAGGCTGGTATATAAGTGCGAATCATTTAGTTCATGGCTCACTGCACTGGGCCCGTATGTTAATAAGGCTCTGTAATACTCCATCATACAGTAATAACACAATAAAACCTCAGATTCTTACAGTATTCCTGAAATAAAAGTGAGAAATATTAAGAAAAAGGAAGGATTTAAAAAATTGATATCTCTTTTTACCTTTAAAATTTTGGTCTAACAACAATAATCTCTTTTTAAAAAGAGGTTGGCTTGAATTGAATAATAGAGCATCAGAATTTAAAACTTTCTATATCTAGAAGTCCATATAATAACTTTTATATAGAGCATTATATGATACAGTGGTATTCAGAAATTTGCAGATTAGAAAATATCTCAGTATACAGCCTTCTCAAACATTACAAATCTCCTGTACTCTATCTACATGAACATTTTGTTTGCAATAGTAAGCATGATCAAACATAGGGAATGCATTGCTATACTCCAAGAGGCAGAAGGCAAGGATAAGAAACTGGTTAAATGTATGTGGATGTGGGTGCGAATTTGGGCCTGTGAATGCTTTTAAACTTGAGACCAGATTCTCATGGTCTCAGCAACCAATTTACTTCTAATTCAGTGACAGAATTACATTAATATATATCAACTTATTTTAGTATGATAGAATGGACACAAATCCACTTTTGCAAAGTATGAATTGTGTTCCTTGAGCAATCTGTTTGTTCAAGCATTGTGAAAAAAGAATTAATAGGAAATAAAAATTAAAGTTGTTGAAATAGGAGTGAAATGTATCTCTTACTGTGGAATTTTAAAAATTATTTTTAGTTTTTTTTTTTTGGTGTAATTCCAGTAGATAAACCAAAATATTAATCTAATGTATAGACATACTCTATGTCATAAATTTATGGATTATTTGATGTATGAATACAAATAAAAAATTCATTTCATTTGTGTAAGTCGACAGTTTTATTCCTATAACAAAAAAAAATTACACAACTGAGTGTATTCCTTTAGAAATACTATGGACATTCAGGAGATTCTGATTAATTTTGTTGTCTTGCTGGCTAACTTAACAATTTATAAGGATTGATTTTGCTATCACATTTTTACTTTTGATTAGGGTTCTATTCTTATAATTTACTGTTGCTGCTCTGTTATAATCTCTTAAATTCCTGTTATAATGCCATTTTGAAAAAAATAATTTTTTTCCACATGTACATGTCTCAAATGTTTGAAGTTTTTTTAGTTAAAGTAAAAAATTATTAGCAATTAATTATTCAATTAGAAACATTCCATAATGCTTTTGATTTCTGCAAGGATACTTTATGACTGAATTTATTTATTTATTTATTTTTTTAATTTCATCTTGTTACGGGGGATACAGAATTGCAGGTTACATATGTTGCTCCTGTACCGCCTTTCCCCCCAAGCCAGAGTTCCAGGCGTGTCTGTTCCCCAGGTCGTGCGCATTGCACCCATCATGTAGGTATATATCCCTCCCTTACCCACCCCCCCTTCCCGAGTCAGCACCTTCAAGTGTTACCACTCCCCAAACGGTTTGCAATGCACTCATTGTGTAGGCATACCCCCATCCCCTCCCCCACCCCCCACCTCAGTCTGACATCCAATTGGTGTCATTCCCAGATGTGTATTTAGGTGATAATCAGGGAAACTAATTTTCTGGTGAGTACATGTGATGCTTGTTTTTCCATTCTTGGGATACTTCACTTAATATAATGGGTTCCAATTCTCTCCAGGAGAACCATAGAGATGTCGTATCTTCATCATTCCTTATAGCTGAGTAATATTCCATGGTATACATATACCACAGCTTACTAATCCAGTCATGTATTGATGGGCATTTGGGTTGTTTCCACATCTTTGCTATTGTGAATTGTGCTGCTATAAACATTCAGGTACATGTGTCTTTGTTAAAGAATGACCTTTTTTCCTTTGGGTATATGCCCAGTAATGGGATTGCTGGGTCAAATGGCAGGTCTACTTGAATCTGTTTAAGATACCTCCATAATGCTTTCCACAGGGGTTGCACTAGTTTGCAGTCCCACCAGCAGTGTAGGAGTGTTCCTGTCTCTCCACACCCACGCCAACATGTGTTGTTTTGGGTTTTTTTGATAAAGGCCATTCTCATTGGGGTTAAGTGATATCTCATTGTGGTTTTGATTTGCATTTCTCTGATGATTAGGAATGTTGAGCATTTTTTCATATGTTTGTTAGCCATTCTTATATCTTCTTTCGAGAAGTTTCTATTCATGTCATTTGCCCACTTTTTGATAGGGTTGCTTGATTTTTTCTTGCTGATTTTCCTGAGTTCTAAATAGATTCTTGTTATTAGTCCTTTATCTGATGTGTAGTATGCAAAAATTTTTTCCCATTCTGTAGGTGGTCTGTTTATTCTCGTGACTGTTTCTTTGGCTGTGCAGAAGCTTTTTAATTTAATCAGGTCCCATTCATTAATTTTTGTTGCTGCTGTGATTGCCTTGGGGGTCTTCTTCATAAATTCTTTACCTAGGCCAATGTCTGTAAGAGTCTTTCCTACATTTTCTTCTAGAATTCTGATCGTATCACGCCTAAGGTTTCAGTCTGTTATCCACCGTGATTTGACTTTTGTGAGAGGTGAAAGCTGTGGGTCCTGTTTCAGTCTTCTACAAGTGGCTAACCAATTCTCCCAGCACCATTTATTGAATAGGGATTCTTGTCCCCAGAGTATATTCTTTCCCGCTTTGTCAAAAATTAGGTGACTATATGAGGATGGTTCTATATTTGGATTTTCTGTTGTGTTCCACTGGTCTGTGTCCCTGTACTTGTGCCAGTACCAGGCTGTTTTAAGAACCACAGCCTTGTAGTATAGTTTGAGGTCTGGCAAATTAATACCTCCCATTTTGTTTTTGTTGCTTAAAATTGCTTTTGCTATACGGGGTCTTCTCTGGTTCCATACAAAGTGTATAATTATTTTCTCTACATCTGTGAAGAATGATGTTGGTAATTTAATAGGGATTGCATTGAATCTGTAGATCACTTTGGGTAGTATAGACATTTTAACAATGTTGATTCTTCCGATCCACGAGCATGGTATATTTTTCCATCTATTTGCAAGTTCTGCTATTTCTTTTCTCAGTGTTTCATAGTTTTCCTTATAGAGGTCCTTTACCTCTTTAGTTAGGTATATACCTAGATATTTTATTTTCTTTGTTGCTATTTTGAAGGGTATTGAGTCTTTAATTTGGTTTTCTGATTGACTGTTGTTGGCATATATAAATGCCTCTGATTTGTGTATATTAATTTTGTAGCCAGAGACTTTGCTATATTCCTTAATCAATTCCAGGAGTCTCATGGTTGAATCCTGGGGGTTTTCCAGATATAGCATCATATCGTCAGCAAAAAGTGAGAGTTTAATCTCTTCCTTCCCTATTTGGACTCCCTTGATTTTGCTCTCTTGCCTGATAGCTCTCGCAAGGACTTCCAATACTATGTTGAAAAGTAATGGGGACAGTGGGCAGCCCTGTCTGGTTCCAGTTCTAAGTGGGAGTGCTTTCAATTTTTCCCCATTCAGAATGATGTTGGCTGTGGGTCTGTCATATATGGTTCGTATCATTTTTAGGTAGGTTCCATCTACGCCTATTTTGTTAAGCGTTTTTATCATAAAAGAGTGTTGAATTTTGTCAAATGCTTTTTCTGCATCTAATGAGAGTATCATATGGTTTTTGTTTTTGCTTCTATTTATGAGGTGAATTACATTTATAGATTTACGTATGTTGAACCACCCCTGCATCTCTGGGATGAAACCCACTTGGTCATGGTGGATTATTTTTTTGATAAGTACTTGGATTCGATTTGCTAGTATTTTATTGAAAATTTTTGCATCTATATTCATGAGAGAAATTGGTCTGTAGTTCTCTATTTTTGTTGTGTCCTTTCCTGGTTTTGGTATCAATGTTATATTGGCTTGGTAGAACGTGTTGGGGAGAATTCCATCCTTCTGAATATTGGAGAATAGTTTATGTAGGATGGGTACCAGTTCTTCTTTGTATGTATGGTAAAATTCAGGTGTGAACCCATTGTATGACTGAATTTTTAAAAATACAACTGATAACTGAATTTTTATTAATCTTTTAGTGGGTGTAATACTAACAAATACTTTGTTTTAACAAACCACAGTACTATTACTACATGCTGCAAAATTAATAATAGTTGTTTAATATTATTTAATATCAGTTTGTGTTCAGTATTCCCAATTTGTCTCAAAAATTTTGTTGTTTCCTTGTTTGAACCAAGATTTAAACAAGATGTGCTTATTGTATTTGGATGACGGTTTTTAAATCTCTTTTAGTCTATAACAGTCTTTTCTTCTCCCTTATTTTACCTATTTGTTAAAGAAACTGGTTTATTTGTTCAGTAGAATTTTTTACGTTCTGGATCTGGCTGATAATATCTTTTGATGAAGGTAATATATTCCATATAAATGAGATAGAATTAGAAATAGAAGCTTGATTAAATTCAGGATATTTTTATTTTAGTTTGTGGGCTGTGGACTTCTTATTGTGTAATATCAAGAAGAACAAATTTCTGATTTCCCATTTCTATTGATATTCATTGCTGGCTGTTCAGATCATGTTAGTGTGAGCCATTCATTACTGAGTTCCCTATCAAGGCTACACAAAATGATTTTAATGATTGTTGGCTAAATCTGTTACTTCATCAGATGTTGCAAAATGCGAATTCCCTCACCCGTCTTCTACATTTATTAGCTGTAATTCTTCTATAAAGACAAATTTGCTCTCATTAAATTTAAATTTCTGAAATATGGTCCATAAAAGAGAGGTAGAATATGTTTCTGATTCTTTCCCTTTATTTATCTATTTTCTCTTGTATAAATATCATTCTCTTTATTAAAAAACAATCTTAATTCATTATAATTACATCTTATGAAATAATTAATATTGAAACTACATGATAAACCTCTCGAAATAATGTCTTCTACGATGATAAGAATGTATCCTGCCATCCCAGTTCCTTTAAATATAAGTGGCACATGTGGAAACTCCACACTAATTTCCTCCTAAAATTTCACCTAGCTCTATTTTCTATAAATGTAAAATAAGACAAGTACAAATACATCAATTTCTTTTTATTCAGGACATTATGGGGGTACAAACATTTTGGTTACATGAAATGTATTTGCCTCGCTCAAGCCAGGGCCACAAGCATGTCCTTCCCCCATACAGTACATCCCATCTCCATTAGCTGTGGGTTTATCACCCCACCCCCTCTTGCCCCCACCCCCCATTCCCCCTACCTGACCAGCACCCAGTGAGTATTACTACCATGTGAGTACCTTAGTGTTGATCAGTTAGTACCAGTTTGATGGTGAGTACATGTGGTGCATGTTTTTCCATCCTTGTAATACCTCACTTCGAAGGATGGGCTCAATGTCTATGCAGGATAATATAAGAGGTGCTAGATCACCATTGTTTTTTGTAGTTGAGTAGTATTCCATGGTATACATATACCACATTTTATTAATCCACTCATGGGTATTTGGGTTGTTTCCACATCTTTGCAATTGCAAATTATGAAGAAGATCCCCAAAGCAATCACAGCAGCAACAAAAATAAACAAATGGGACCTGCTCAAATTAAAAAGCTTCTGCACAGCTAAGGAAACTGTCCTTAGAGCGAATAGAAAACCTAAAGAATGGGAGAAAATATTTGCTTTCTACACATCCAATAAAGGGCCGATAACAAGAATCTATATAGAACTTAAGAAAATCAACAAGAAAAAAATCAAACAACCACCATCAATACCTACATGATGGGTGCAACGCGCACTACCTGGGGAACGGACATGCCTGGAGCTCTGACTTGGGGGGAAAGGCGGTACATGGACAACGTATGTAACCTGCAATTCTGTATCCCCCATAACAATAAGATGAAATAAAAAAAAAAAAACGATCAAAGGACATGAACAGAAACTTTTCAAAAGAAGACAGCCTAATGGCCAGCAAGCATGTACTCACCATCAAATTGGTTTCACTGATCAACACCTAAGAGGACATATAGGAATAACATTAATTGGGTGTTGTGCAGATGGGAAGGTGGGGAGGGGATGGGTGTATACATACATAATGAGTGCGATGCACACTGTCTGGGTGATGGACATGCTTGAAGCTCTGAGTTGGGGGGCAAGAGGAGGGGCAAGGGCAATATACATAACCTAAACTTTTGTACCCCCATAATATGCTGAAATAAAAAAAAAGTCCCAAAGTATAAGAATTCTAGAAGAAAATGTTGGAAATACTCTTCTAGACATTGGCCTAGGCAAAGAATTTATGAAGAAGACCCCTAAGGCAATCACAGCAACAACAAAAATAAATAAATGAGACCTGATTAAATTAAAAAGCTTCTACACAGCCAAAGAAACTGTCAGGAGAGCAAACAGACAACCTACAGAATGGGAAAAAATTTTCGCATACTACACATCAGATAAAGGACTGATAACTAGAGTCTATTTAGAACTCAGGAAAATCAGCAAGAAAAAAATCAAACAACCCTATCAAAAAATGGGCAAAGGACATGAATAGAAATTTTTCAAAAGGAGACAGAAGAATGGCCAATAAACATAAGAAAAAATGCTCAACATCTCTAATCATCAGGGAAATGCAAATCAAAACCACAATGAGGTATAACTTAACTCCAGTGAGAATGGCTTTTATCAAAAAGTCCCAAAACAATAAATGTTGGCATGGATGCGGAGAGACAGGAATACTCAAACACTGCTGGTGGGACTGTAAACTAGTGCAACCTCTGTGGAAAGCAATATGGAGATACCTTAAACAGATACAAGTAGACCTACCATTTGATCCAGCAATCCATTATTGGGCATCTACCCAAAAGAACAAAAGACATTCTATAATAAAGACATCTGCACTCGAATGTTTATAGCAGCACAATTCACAATTGCAAAGATGTGGAAACAACCCAAGTGCCCATCAATCCATGAGTGGATTAATAAAATGTGGTATATGTACACCATGGAGTACTACTCAACTATAAGAAACAACGGTGATATAGCACCTGTTGTATTTTCCTGGATAGAGCTGGAACTCATTCTACTAAGTGAAGTATCCCAAGAATGGAAAAATAAGCACCACATGTACTCACCATCAAATTGATTTTAACTGATCAACACCTAAGTGCACATATAGGAATAACATTCATCTGGCGTTGGGTAAATGGGAGGGGAAAGAAGGGGATAGGTATATACGTACATAATGAGTGCAATGCGCACCATCTTGGGGATGGACACACTTGAAGTTCTGACTGGGGGAGTGGGGGCATGGGCAATTTACATAACCTAAACATTTGTACCCCCATAATATAATGAAATTTTTTAAAAAGTCACAAAATAACAAATGCTGGTGTGGATGTGTAGAGATTAGAACACTCTTACACTACTGGTCAGACTACAAATTAGTACAACCCCTGTGGAAAGTAATTTGGAGATACCTCAAAAAGCTAAAAATAGAAATACCACTTGATCCAGCAATCTCACTCTTAGGCATCTATCCAAAGAAAAAAAAAGACATTTTATAAAAAAGATGTCTGCACTAGAATGTTTATAGCAGCACAATTCACAATTGCAAAGATGTGGAAACAACCCAAGTGCCCATCAATCCATGAGTGGATTAATAAAATGTGGTATATGTATACCATGGAGTATTACTCAGCTACAAGAAACAATGGTGATATAGCACCTCTTGTATTTTCCTGGATAGAGCTGGAACCCATTCTACTAAGTGAAGTATCCCAAGAATGGAAAAGTAAGCACTACATGTACTCACCATCACATTGGTTTCACTGATCAACACCTAAGTGCACATATAGGAATAACATTAATAGCGTGTCAGGCAGATGGGGGGAGTAGGGGATGGGTATATACATACATAATGAGTGCGATGCACACCTTCTGGGGGAAGGACATGCTCGAAGCTCTGACTTGGAGGGGAAAGGTGGGGCAAGGGCAATATACTTAACCTAAACTTTTGCACCCCCATAATATGCTGAAATAAAAAAATTCAAAGTTTCTCCATCTCAAAAACATTGTTAAAATAAAAAAAAAACCTCACAGACTTTCAGAAAACATTTACAAATTATGTATTAAGTATAGTGTTTGTGTCCAGAATATATAAAAAGGTCTCAGAACTCAATAACAAAACATAATTTAAAAATGCACAGAAGATTTAATCAGACACTTAACCAAAGAAGAAGTATGGATGACAAGTAAGAACTAGAGAAGATGCTCAACTTCCTTACTCATCCCACTGTGGTCCTTTGTCTTTGTTTTTCCTTGGCTCCTCCCCCTTTGCCTAGTAAGATTTCTATCAGCTGAAAGCTGGGGAGCTATTAATAGTATATGTCTGGATTTCAGAGGCAACTTGCATGAAGTGGAAAACTTTAATTGGAGTTGGCTCCTGAAAGAAATTTAGGTCTTTGGCCACATTAAAATTATGTTTTGATTAGCCCAGACATGACCATACTAATCACGGTACTCAGACCAACAAATTTTATATATATAAACGTAGGTTTGCCTGCACATATCACAAGTGTCACCTGTGATGGAAATTTTCAGTTGGTAAAAGAACTGCCTACAGTGAATGGATGTTTATCATTTCAAAGACTATAATGACCTGTGGGACAATTTGTCAAAATCCACAGTGCCCAGTAGAAGAGCTTCGCTTTATCTTCCTACAGGAAATCTTCAGGTGCTCTTATGGGAATTTCAGTTTTCCACTCCTTCCTCTTCTGGCAAAAGCACACAGTTGTACCACTGGTTGACTCTTGTGTCCAAAGCAAATTTATATAAACAACATTTTCTGAGCTTGGGAAATGAAGCTTACAGAATGAATCATTGTACAAGAAATTGCTACCTTTGTTATTGGCATTCCTGTGCTATTGTATTCTTTGTGCTTTAGAAAGCCTAACACTATTAAAGGATCTACACAATTTCTTTTAAGGTATGGGTAACAGAGAAATGATTCCAAAAAACTATCTTTTATGTAGAAAGTTAAAAATACGGTTTAATTTATAATAATTTTAGGTTGGATTTATAAGATGCCAGAACTAGTGAGAAATGGAAAGCAAATAGTACATTTTCTGTATATTTTACTTTTATGACTTAATGTGGACACTCAAAATAGTTGTAAGCATGATTTTTCTCTTTTAACAATGTTTTATTATCTTGTTAATTTAACTATGATGAATTTATAAGATAAGTTCTGGTAAATAAAAAGGTAAATAATTTTAAACTAGGTTTAAAGATTTATGTCATAATGATTTTAATGTAAGCAATATTTCTAATGATTAAAATAAAAAAATCATTTTGTTGAATTAAATATATATTATAAATAAAACTTTTAAGGTAAGTCACTTAAATATTAGCTCCTAGATCCTTTCACCCAGACAGCGATTTAATTTGGTATCATATATATATCAAAATCTTAATGTGTACACATTTGTATATAGTAGGAAACATACAGAAAATATCTCTCCAATGATCAGTCTATTACTTCTTAAATTGCAGCATTTATGACTTAAGTACCCACACACAAAGGGAATTTGAAAATTTTTAGATATTTTGTTATTTAGAATTACATAAAAGGAAACCATATCAAATAAAGGTAACTTTAACAACTGGAATTATTGTCTCTTCCGTTTATATAGCCTGATCCGATTACAATCTTTGACTTTAGTTTGTTCTGCTAAAAAATTTATGGATAAAATATGTTCTCAATGGTAAAATCAGTAATATTCCTAGGGAATGTCAGTTGTAATCATTGTAAAAACAAACAAAAAGCAACTTTTAAATATGTAAAGAAGTTTAGGGTAGTGCTAGTATCTTTATGAATAACACAAAGATGGTAAAGTAAGCTTTACAATCAAATCTCTCTTTCATGCAAAAATCACCAAAAGTAAAACAAACTTTGAATTTTGAATAACAGAAAAAGAAAATCCCAGGGTTTCCATCTTTTAATAAATCCTAGTGTTAAGACAAATATTTACCACCTTCCCCAAGCCTATGAGCTTTCCCCTTTATTTAGTCTTCAGCCTTTCTCTGATGCTTCCTTTCTCCAAATTCTTTGGTTTGTCTTATCTACTCTAATCCCTGTATGCATTTATTATTCTCTACCTATTTTTCTTCCTCTGTGTTCTCTTTTCACCCATCCAAATTCCCTTTCCACCTCTCCATTAAAATAATAAAAAGTTTCCTCTTCATATATTCCTCTCTTCTCCCTTTGATAACTTTTGTCAAAAATTCTATAGAAAAATATTTACATTTGTCCATGGCAGAAGACTAATGCCAACTATTCTCCTCATTTCTTAGAGTGCTCCATCTCATTTCACTTACTGTTGTGTCACTTGTTACCCACTTAATTCTCATTATTATCTGGCCTTAATTCAATTATTAAATGGGAAGTGCTCCCAATAAACCCTCTAAACATTTCCTAATTTCCACATTCAATGATCTCTGTTCACTCCTTGTTTTACTGGAGCATTTATTTTGACATGTGGTCCTGTACTTCACTTTGTCCTTCTTGAATATCTTTCCTCTCCTATGTCCACAGACTCAGCTTTTCAGTATCCCTCCTTCTCTGATCACTCTGCTGGGTATGCTTTTCTAGCCTCTCCCTAATCTTTAGTTTAAGTAAGGGCTTTGTTTGCAATAGGAAATTAGTTTGTTGAATGGATATTTTCTCTAACATAGAAAAGTTGCTACAGTTTGAAAAACCAGCTGGAAAAACGGGCAGTAGAAGGGAGCAGGACAGCTGGTCAACAGCAAAAATCATGTGCCAACTTAGTTCAGTGAAAGCTCATTTTACTGCTGCTCACTTTGATGTGCCCTAACTGACAATGTCAGTGTCATTGTTGTGGATGCAGGAAGCATTTGATGGAGCCTTGGTATGTCTGCCTTGGCTTTTTTTTTTTTTTTTTTTTTGCCACCAGAATTCTCTTTGACCTTGTAATTGCACTCTCTTTCCATATTCCAAATCTAGTTTGGGTGAATTTGATTGAGCAAACATAGATCAAGTCCCCTTACTCTAGATACAAGGGGGACAAGAAAATATCTTTCTAGCTTTTTTGTTCTAGAGTGGGTGGTAGCCTCTGCTCACTACCAAGAATCATGTGGTAGAAAAGGGGATCAGGTGTTGGTCATCTAATAAATGACATATACATTAGTCCCCCTTTATTTGCAGGGCATCTGTTCTAAGACCCTCACTGGATGCCTGAAATCTCAACTGGACCTTTTATATACTGCACTATATTTTTTTCTATACATAGTACCTGTGATAAAGTTTAAGTTGGGCACAGTAAGATATCAACAACAACAACCAATAATAAAATACTATAACAATAACCATATATTCTGATAAAAGTTATGTCAATGTGACCTCTCTGTCTCAAAATATCTTATTGTATATAATATTTTTAGATTGCAGGTTGTCGCAGGTAACTGAAACCATGGATAGGAAAGGGGGACTACTGTGTCCACTTTTTTACCTCTCTAATATAACTTCCTCAAGTGTCTATCTTGGTAATCATCCCTTTGTTTTGCATACTCTGCAATGGAGGGGTCATCTATAACTATGCCGTCAATGACTCCCATGACTCCAAGGTTATCATTTTTTTTTTTTAAGATTTATAGACATATGATAGTAAGTATATCTCACCTAAATGTTCAGAGGACATTCCTTCCAAATTTTGCCAATGCTCCTAAACCTTTAATCTCAATTTTTGAAAAATTTCTACCCAGTAACCAAGTGATTCATCTCTCCTTCACTAACCATCCCCTCCACACCTAATAGGCACCAGTCCTAATGACTCCATAGTCTGCATTCTTTGAATCTATTACTTTGTTCTCATCACTTCTAATGCCATACCACTCATGGTCTAATCACTTCACATACATTTGAATTACTTTGAGAACATTGTCAAAATTAAGAATCCTAGGTTCCATTCTTGTACTACTGTGCATATACTTACCATATTACCTTGCAATCTATATTTCTCACAAAGAGCTCTCCCAGAGCATTCTGATGTGTAATCTGTGTTTGGGGAAGCCCTGGAAAATAGTAGCAGTTTCCTGATTAGTATTGCTGACTCCATTTTCCCCTTCTCACAAGCTGAGTACCAAATATTTGCTTTAAAAAATGTCTCATAATGCCACTCCCCATTTGAAAAGTTTTCAGTGCATGATTATTGCCTGAGAATTAAAGGTCAAGATTCTTAACATGGCTTTTAATTCCTTTATTAATCCTGGACCTTTCAATATCTTTTCCCTTGATGCTGAATCCATGTCTCAGACACAGGATTTCCTTACCATATTCAATCCTGTCCTGACAAATTTAGCACATGCTCAGAATGTATCTCCTTTTGTCTAAATCCATTAAATCCTGCACATTTTTGAAAAGAAAGTAATCGTATTTTAATTCCTTTCTTCCATTTCCTAAAAAGTTTCATTCAGTTTACTGGTAATAAATAAAATTAAAAAGTGATCTGATAAGCATTTTATTTGAACTCCCTACCCCAATATCAACTCATAGTAATTATTAATGCATAGTGAATATATGTTTTATATGTACTGCATTTTATTTCAGAGGAAACCAAGGGAGGACATGGAAAAGGAAAATGCAACATTGCTGACAGAATTTGTTCTCACAGGACTTACTCATCAACCAGAGTGGAAAATCACCTTGTTCCTGGTATTCTTGGTGATATATCTCATCACCATTGTGGGGAACCTTGGTCTGATTACTCTCATCTGGAATGACCCTCACCTTCACATCCCCATGTATTTATTCCTTGGAAATTTAGCCTTTGTGGATACTTGGTTATCATCCACAGTGACCCCCAACATGCTGATCAACTTCTTAGCCAAGAGTCAGATGATGACTCTCTCTGAATGTATGATACAATTTTTTTCCTTTGCAATCAGTTTAACCACAGAATGTTTTCTCTTGGCAGCAATGGCGTATGATCGCTATGTAGCCATATGCAAACCTTTACTCTATCCAGTGATTATGACCAATGAACTATGCATCCGGCTATTAGTCTTGTCATTCCTAGGTGGCTTTCTTCATGCCATAATTCATGAAGGCTTTTTATTTAGGTTAACCTTCTGTAATTCTAACATAATACATCACTTTTTCTGTGACATTATCCCATTGTTAAAGATTTCTTGTACGGACTCTTCTATTAATTATCTCGTGCTTTATGTTTTTGCAGGTTCAATTCAAGCATTCACCATTCTGACTGTTCTTGTCTCTTATACATCTGTTCTCTTTACAATCCTAAAAAAGAAGTCTGTCAAAGGCATAAGGAAAGCCTTCTCCACCTGTGGAGCTCACCTCTTATCTGTGTTTTTATACTATGGCCCTCTTCTCTTCATGTATGTGCTCCCTGCATCTCTACAATCTAATGATCGAGACATGATAGACTCTCTATTTTACACTGTTATAATTCCTTTCTTGAATCCAATTATCTATAGCCTGAGAAATAAGCAAGTCATAGACTCATTGAAAAAAACATTAAAGGGAAAAGTTTAGGTCTTGTAGTAATATCTCTTCTCTTTTTAGTAAAATAGTCACAAAATTTTTCCAGTTAGATGTGGGTATAATTTTGTGCATGTTGAACTTTTTTTGCAATTGCAATTGTCCTAGATTTTTAAAGACCAAGGAGTTAATATTGAATAAACTTAAAATATTTTTATGTATTTGAAAATACACATCAAAGTTTAATCATTTGTCCTCTTGTTCTCGAATATTTAAAGCAGAAAACAAAAGAAAACATTTTACAGGATATATGTTCTTCATTTGTCTTTATAAAACATGAAAAGGTAAAGTTGTGTGTCTCCTCTGAGAAGAACTTGAGTATGATAAATCATACACCAAATAGAGCTGTATAGCCTGGAGATTCATATACCCTATATTGGTTGCAGGTTTCTGTTTGAGTGAGCAGAGAAAAATCCCAGGAATTCTGTTATCTACCAAATCCCACTGGCTCCTGGGATACAGTGATATCAGAGAGAAGTTATTCAATTTTATCAATAAAACAATATAAAATATATTTACTTAAAACATATATCATTTTTCTTTATATCTGGAGGTCCAGTGCACATAATTAGAACAGGTCATTTGCTCATTTTTTTTTCTCTGAGAGATAAATGCACACCCCAGGGAATAGAGTAAAGGGATGACAATCCAGCTCCTGTTATTCTTTCACCCTAGAGCATCCATATTATTGCATATGTCTTTAGTTCATTCATTTTTATTACTCCATGATATATCCACTGTACTAATGGTTTCTCATCAATTATCTAGACTTTTGCATATTCATTCACTGTTATGACCCAAAGACTAGATTAGTAATATAAGCATCTGGCGTCTCTTTCTTCTGCCACTTTCAAGGTCTGATTTCCTAATCAGCCTTTTCCTTGAGTGAGAAAACAGATGTGAAACCATGAGTATATGGGCTGTTATGTAAACTGTCAAGTCCTACTCTAGGTTGAGTGAGTATGGAAGGGGCAGGTGGGAGCTTCTCAGAAACTCAAACTTCATCTGCAGCCTTCTCTTGTACATGTCTAGTCCACAGATTCCTCTTCTCAGGTTTGTCTTTCAGTACAATCTCAACTACTTTATACTTTTCTGAAATTTAAGAAAATCTCTATTCTCTTAGTGTGACCCCATTCTTCTTTTATAGATTTATTCCCTGTACTAAATAATTTTTTCCCATGAGTAAGATGCTAGAGAAAAGGTAAAATATACATTTGTGCAAAGCCTGCATTTTAGCCTAGATATTATGCTTCTTTTAAGAAGAAACTACATATAATTACATTTAAAAAGAAATACATATATATAATTTAATGAATGTTTATATATAAAGTGTATTCTATTTGCTATGTTCACCCAGTTTTCTGGCATACTGCTGATGTTGAATTTAAAACTATTCTTTGAAACTCTAATCACAAGGTAGAAGTATTCTCAATTATTTAGAGTATTAAGAATTAAGGTGTGGCAAATTAATACCTCCCATTTTGTTTTTATTGCTTAAAATTGCTTTTGCTATACGGGGTCTTCTTTGATTCCATACAAAGTGTATAATTATTTTCTCTACATCTGTGAAGAATGATGTTGGTAATTTAATAGGGATTGCATTGAATTTGTAGATCACTTTGGGTAGTATAGACATTTTAACAATGTTGATTCTTCCGATCCATGAGCATGGTATATTTTTCCATCTATTTGCAAGTTCTGCTATTTCTTTTCTCAGTGTTTCATAGTTTTCCTTATAGAGGTCCTTTACCTCTTTAGTTAGATATATACCTAGATATTGCCAGACCTCAAACTATACTACAAGGCCGTGGTTCTTAAAACAGCCTGGTATTGGCACAAGTGCAGGGACACAGACCAGTGGAACACAACAGAAAATCCAAATATAGAACCATCCTCATATAGTCACCTAATTTTTGACAAAGCGGGAAAGAATATACTCTGGGGACAAGAATCCCTATTCAACAAATGGTGCTGGGAGAATTGGTTAGCCACTTGCAGAAGACTGAAACAGGACCCACAGCTTTCACCTCTCACAAAAATCAAATCACGGTGGATAACAGACTTAAACCTTAGGCGTGATACAATCAGAATTCTAGAAGAAAATGTAGGAAAGACTCTTACAGACACTGGCCTAGGCAAAGAATTTATGAAGAAGACCCCCAAGGCAATCACAGCAGCAACAAAAATAAATGAATGGGACATGATTAAATTAAAAAGCTTCTGCACAGCCAAAGAAACAGTCCAGAGAATAAACAGACCACCTACAGAATGGGAAAAAATTTTTGCATACTACACATCAGATAAAGGACTGATAACAAGAATCTATTTAGAACTCAGGAAAATCAGCAAGAAAAAATCAAGCAACCCTATCAAAAAGTGGGCAAAGGACATGAATAGAAATTTTTCAAAAGAAGATATAAAAATGGCTAACAAACATATGAAAAAGTGTTCAACATCTCTAATCATCAGGGAAATGCAAATCAAAACCACAATGAGATATCACTTAACCCCAGTGAGAATGGCCTTTATCAAAAAAACCCAAAACAACACATGTTGGCGTGGGTGTGGAGAGACAGGAACACTAATACACTGCTGGTGGGACTGCAAACTAGTGCAACCCCTGTGGAAAGCATTATGGAGGTATCTTAAACAGATTCAAGTAGACCTGCCATTTGACCCAGCAATCCCATTACTGGGCATATACCCAAAGGAAAAAAGGTCATTCTGTAACAAAGGCACGTGTACCCAAATGTTTATAGCAGCACAATTCACAATAGCAAAGATGTGGAAACAACCCAAATGCCCATCAATACATGATTGGATTAGTAAACTGTGGTATATGTATACCATGGAATATTACTCAGCTATAAGGAATGATGAAGATACGACATCTCTATGGTTCTCCTGGAGAGAGTTGGAACCCATTCTATTAAGTGAAGTATCCCAAGAATGGAAAAACAAACATCACATGTACTCACCAGAAAATTGGTTTCCCTGATCATCACCTAAATACAAATCTGGGAATGACACCAATTGGACATCAGACTGAGGTGGGGGGTGGGGGAGGGGATGGGGGTATGCCTACACAATGAGTGCATTGCGCACCGTTTGGGGAGTGGTAACACTTGAAGGTGCTGACTCGGGAAAGGGGGGGTGGGGAAAAAAATATGAAACTATTGTTTTTAACTTGCACTGTTCACTTAATAATTTATCATGAATATTTCCCATATTATTTCATATTATTGTACAAGAAATAATGTATACATTATGAGGACTTACTGTATCTAACAAGATATACTGTTAGAAAAAAAAAAAAAGAATTAAGGTGTATTCATTTCCTAATCTGGAGATTTAAAAGAATTTTTAGTTTGTTGTTATATATGTACATGTATAAACATATTTTTCTCTCCATTTTACAATGCTTTCTAATGTTCAGGAAATTGCTGTCATAATTATCCAAGACGATGTTGAAAGAAATAACATAATTAGGAATTAGAAAAAAAATAACAACCACCAATCAAAACTAGAACAGTATTTGTTAGAGTCTGGGTTGTGAACTAGCTATGGAGGAATCTTAACTATTATACCTATTAGGTGTCTATCAAAACCTCTTTTGTCTAGAACTCTTTTGTGTAGACTGCTTTTTGTTGTTTGTTCTGTTAAAACAATGTTTCTCAAACTTCAGTGGGCATTGTGGTTACCTGGAAAGCTTGTGAAAACATAGATTTATAAGCTCCATCACTAAAGTTTTGGTTCAGCAATGTTTGTGCTCTTGATTTGAAAGCACACAGAGAACAATTATTTTTAAATAATCAGTTACGCAAAATTTTTCTCATTCAGATTATTTGGAGATCAGTCAATATGGAATTTCTACACATCCTATATTCATTACTTAAATAGCACTATAGCACTATGCAATTATTCTAAAGGTTTCCATCCCCTACTTTATACTTTTGTCTTTATTTGGGCAGGTGGTTGCAGAATTCAATAGGCTTCTGTTTCAAAGGTTGAAATACTGTGTATTTTAATTACGTTTCATGAGAAGGAATACCAATAGTAATGATTGCCAATCAAACTATATAGCCACATGTCAGTAAGGTGAATGGGAAGGACCTCTGTCCTTTAGAAAAAACATGTGAAGATTAATCAACATTTGAATGATTATTCTCTAAAATTTTCATATGGAAGTTGTTCCAAGTGCTATAATAATGTGATGTTTACATCGTCTTAGAAGAAATCTTCTAAGTCAAACATGTTTTAGGGCAATAGCTAAACAGTGGCATCAAGGAATTTCCTTCTACTTTTGAAGAAAAATAAATAAATTCACTAATTGTATAGCAAGTGCTTGTATTAGGGTTCTCCAGAGAATCTATAGAAATATATATACACACACACACAGAGAATATTATCTACATACACATATATATGTAGTGTATGTGTATGTGCATATATATAGGAGAGAGAGAGGGAGAGACAGAGACAGCAAGAGAGACACAGAGATAGAGAGAGTGTGTGAAAGAGATTGACTTATTATAAGGTATTTGCCCATTCTATTATGGAGGTTGAAAAATCTCACAATCTGGAATCTTCAAGCTGGAGAACCAGGAAAGCAAAATTTCAGACTCGCAGAGTCAATGGTATGGATTCCTGCCTAAATCTGAAGGCCTGATAACTAGGAGCACCAAGGACAGAAGAAGAACAATGTCCCAGCTCCATCAGTCAGGAAGAGAGAAGTGAATGCAAACAACTTCTGCCTTTTTGTTCCATTGAGGCAGTGAGCGGATTGGATGAATCCCATACACATCGGGGAGTACTTTACGCAGTCCAACAATTCAGGTGTGATTTTCTTCTGGAAACAGGCTCAACACACATCCAGAAAAAAAGTCTAACCAGTTATCTGGGCATCCCATGGCCAAGTCAAGGTGTCCATCACAAGTCTCCCCATTGTCAACTTGGCACCCATATACATCTTCTAAAACCATACTTAATAACTGAAAATAAAGACAAAGGAATCATATTACTGGCTAAAGGATGCAGTTATCTTGCATATAACTGTCAACTAATGAACACCTTCTCCAGAAGATGAGGTTAAGTCTTAGGTAATGTATACTCTTCTCTTTAACATCTGGCAAATTAAGTACTATGATGTAATATTAACAGTATTTAAGAACTGTCTATGACATAGAGTCAACATACCATACATGATGTGATAAAGGAATATGACAGAAAAGAAAACAAAGGTATTCGCTATGTGTATATATTCTATATATGTGTATAAATGTATACACACATTGATTACAAAAAAAGGAGGAAATATTTGTGACAATTATAGTCCTCATTTCAGTAACTGGTCATGTGTTCAAGGCTGGTATTTAGGAACTTCCTCAACTACTCGTTCCCTATTCCATTTCCCTACATCAAGCACTTCAGTGGTGGTAGTTTCTTTCCTGGTGTGGTGACCTAAACATTTATTCCGGATGATTCTTGGTCAGTAATTTTCCTGACTAGATTGAGTTGTTGAAGTTTTCCATTGACCTTAATTAAAGGGCATGATAACACTGAAAGATCCTCTGTTTAATCTTGTATATTCCAGACATAGCCTTCTTTACCTTCATTGAGGATTGGTAGTCCAATTTCTCCTTGGTAGTCAGGATCATCCCAATCAGCACAATCATTTCTTTTTTTTACTGTTGATTTGGAGGGATAAGAAGATCAAAGTGGCCAAGCAGCAGTCTTAACTTCAAGTTCAATGGAGTAACAGTGTTTCTCCTGGAATAAACATTTCCCTTTAGACCTAAACCTTTTAGTCCAGCAGAGCATGAGAGTGCAGGGACAAGAAACAAACTTTGCTAGTGGATCACTAGAGGTAGTAAGTGGTCTGAGTTCTTGTTCTACCATTTCCATTTCTAGGCCCATGAATGCTGCCTATGAGAGAAACATCACCAGATATAGGAAGATAATTCAGGCAGTATACAGCCTTCTGGAGCATTTTACTCCAACCCTGCAAAGTATTGCCACATAGTTGGTACTGTAAATGAGTCTTAAATTCATTCCATGGTTCTATAATACTGGCTGTTTTGGGAGAGTGGGGAACAAGGTAATATGGTAAGATCAGTAAATTCCATGAACATGATCCCATTTCTCCAATTCATTTGCTGTGAAGTAATTTCCTTTATCAGAGGAAGGCTATGTGGAACACCATAACAATTAATAAGAAATTCTGAAAGTCCATGGATAGTAGCTTTGACAGAAGCATTGTGCATAGGGAAGGCATTTCTGTATCCAGAGTAAGTATCCATTCCACCACAAATGAAACACTGCCATGACAAAAAGCAATCCAGTGTAACCAACAGACCATCTGGTTGAATGGTAACTTATTGGGGACTCAGTATTGATTTCTTCGGCTGGTAGATTTGACACTTAGCAATGTCCCTAGACAGATCTGCTTTAGTAAGGGGAAGTCTGTGTTGCTAAGCCCATGCACAACCTCCATCTCTACCATCACGGTCACTTGAGGCCAACTAGTATGTACAGAATTATCATCTTATCGTCTTGATTCCTAAAGTACTCCTCTGCTGAGATAACCCTTTGGTGAACATTCATATGACCTACAAACATTGTCTTAGCCCATTTGTGCTCTTATTACAGAAGACTACGCATTGTGTATGTCATAATAAAAACCCCAGAGATTTACTTTTTTACGGTACTAGAGGCTGGGAAGTCCAAGATCAAGGTGCCATCAGGTTTGATTGTCTGGGGACTGTTGTCTGCTTCTAAGAAGGTACCTTATTGCTACATTGTCTGGAGTGGAGGAAATCTGTGTCCCCATATGGTGGAAGGCAGAAGGACAAGTAAACCTAATGCTGTGTGAAGCTTCTTTTATGAGGGCCTTGATCCCTCATGACCTATTCAACTCTTAAAGGTACCACCCTCTTAACATGATCACATTGTCTGTAAGTTTTGACACTTGAATCTGGAAGGGAACACATTCAAACCATGACATTCTGCCTATAACCCTCCAAAAAGTCATGTCTTTCTCTGATGCAGAGTGCATTCATTATGTCCCGAAAGCCTACAAAGTTTTAACTCATTCCAGTATCAACTCAAAAGTCTAAAATTTAGACTCTCATCTAGATATCATCTAAATAAGATACGGGTGAGACACAAAGATATGTTTTATTCTGAGGCAAATTGCTTTCCAGCTGTAAACCCATGAAATCAAATAAGTCACGTGTTTCCAAAGTACAATGGTGGGACAGGAACAGGACAGACATTTCTATTACAAAAGGGAGAAATAAGAAAGAAAAAAGAGGTAACAGGTGTCAAGTAATTCCAAAACCCAATAGGGAAAACAACATTAAATCTTAAAAATTGAGTATAACGTTTGACTCCATGTCTCATCTTCCAAACACAGTAGGGGTTGGTGTTGGGTACCAAGGTTTCAAGGAACCCCACACTCATGGCTTTGCTGGGTGTAGCCCACACCACATCTCTCATGGGCTAGAATCTAGTGCCTGTAGGTCTCCCTGGCTTCCATGGCATGCTGAGGGCTATACAGGTCTATGGTCTTGGGAGAACACCCTATTGCCACAAATACACTAGGAATTGCCCTAGTGGTGGCTCTCTAGGGTGGCTCTGCCCCTGTGACAGGTCTCTGTTGAGTCCAGAGGTTATCTGAGGCATCCTTTGTTATCTAGGTGGGGGAAGCCATGCCTCCACAGTTTTTGCACTCTGCATGCCTGCAGAACAAGCACCACATGGACATTGCCAAGGTTTACTGCTTGTGCCTTTGGGAAAGCAGTACAAGCTGCACCTTGACTGACTTGAAAAAACATCTGGGGTGGCTGAGGAGCACTGTGCCAGAATTCAGGGAGCAGAGACTGTACCCATGGGAAATGAGCCCTAAGGTTTCCCAAGTGCCCTGGGCTCCTAATTTGAAGCCATTCTGCCCTCAAGGCCCTGGCACCCTGGGCCCCTTCTGGGCATGACAGCCTCAAAGATCTCTGAAATGTCTTCTCAGTCATTCTGCCATTGTCTTGATGATAACACCGACCTTCCACCAACCAAATCTCCTTAATAAAGGGTCACTTGGCCACACCATTGGTTTTCTCTCCTAAATATTCATTTTCATACTTTACATGGCCAGGCTCAGAATTCTGCAAATCTTTATGTTTTGTTTCTCTTTTAATTATTAATTGCATCTTTAAATAGTTCATGTCTAATTGCATTTGACTATAGGAAATTCAGAGAAGCCATGTAGCACCCTCAACACTCTGCTGCCTAGAGGTTTCTTCTACCAAACATTCTAGTTCATTGCTCTTAAATTCTACCTTTCACAAAGTTCTAGGACACAGACACAATTTAGGCAAGTTTTTGCCACTTTGTAACAAGGATGGCCTTTCCTCCTATTTCCAATAACATATTCCCCATTTCCATGTAAGACATTGTTAGAATATTCTTTATTATCCACATTTCTAAAAAAATTCTGTTCATGACCACTTATAGAATCTCTAAGAAGACTGATGCTTTCTCTACAGGTCTTCTCCTGAGCTCTAACCAGAATCACACTTAGTGCTCCATTCAGGATTTTTCCACCGTCACCTAAAAACTGTTCTAGCTTCTACCTATTACCCAACTCAAAGCCACTTCCCCATTTTAGTGATTTATTGTAACACCACACCACTATTTGGTACCAATTTCTGCCTTAGACCACTTGTGCTGCTATAACAGAATACCAGAGACTGGGTATATATAAAGAAAGGAAATTTATTTTCCTATAGATCTGGAGGCTGGGCAGTTCAAAATCAAGCCTGTTTTGGTTGTCTGATGGGGTCCAGTATATGTTTCCAAGATGATGCCTTGAACACTCCTCATACAGGGAGAAAAACTTTGTCCTCATATGGCTAAAGCCAGAAGGGTAAGCAAACTGAATGCTGCATGAAGCTTTTCTTTAATGGCTATAAGCCTAGTCAAATGGAAAGAAGCCCTTATGGTGTAATGACCTCTAAAAGTCCCCACCTCTTAATAATAACAGACTGGTCATTAAGTTTCAACAACTGAATTTTGGAGGGGACACATTCAAGCCATAGCAAATATCCACATGATTCTTGTCCAATTAAAGTAAGTACTTTTCCCCAAATCTCCTTGTCACCAATTTTCCAAGTCCCTGACCATCTAGCATACTTGCTATCCATGACCCATGACTTGGTATATAATCACATTTCTGTCCATTTCTGCTTTCAAGCAAATTGAACAGCTAAGTGCTTCTTTTGGAATTCTTCCACTTGGGAAGATTTCCCTTTACCACTGTCCTTCAGGGAAGTACTGGAAAGAAGCTATAATGCTGGAGCCCTCCACTTTTCAGCAGTGACTGAATATGGTACAGAAACATCTCTATCCAGGCCAAAGTTTTCTGCCCAATGTCAATTGACCACAGGTAACTCCCCATGAGGCCATAGGTGGAGGCTGTCAGAGAGAAGGCAATGTAGCAGGATTAGGCACCATGGGCATTTAGGCCACATCTTCATGTAACGTACTTGTCCTTTCAGGGTCTGCTAAGGCCAGATGGCATATATATCACTTCCATTTAATGACGGAACGTTGTGCATGCACAACTGTCAGGGTCAATCAGTCAGGAAACACCGAGTTCATGATGGGATCTTGAGGTCCCATGGTAACTTGATGGACTATTATTTATTCTTCAGCTTCAAGTAAGTCCTAGAGCAGACTAAGAACTTATTCTCAAAAAACAGTTATTGGTAGAGGATGCTATGACTTTGCTCCAAAATTTTAGGTGCTTATGCTCTTATTCACCTGTACATATCTGCCTAGTGCTACAAATGCTTTTCCATGTGCTACTGCCATGTCAAACATCTATGGATCTACTGGATCATATGGTCCATGAGGCAGAGCAGCCTGCACTGCAGCCTAACCTATAGTAGAGCTTTCTTGAGTTCTGAACTCCACAAAAACTCTAGCAGCTTTTCAAGTCACTCAGTAAATGGGCCAGAGTCATAGACCCAAATGAGGTTATTTTCTCTCCATAACACTAAGAGGCCTAGTAGATGTTGGGCCACTTTCTTGTTTGTAGGAAGATCCAGGTGCCATAACCTATCATTTAGCTTATATCTCGTTACTCATCATTTCCCATACCACTGGACCCCTAGAAATTTCACTAAGATAGAAGGCTCCTAAATTTTTGCTGGACTTATTTCTCAACTTCTGGTACAAAAATATCTTACCTATGAGCCTAGGTAGTTGCTACTTCTTGATCAGTGGATTCAATCAGAATAATATGATAAGTTTAATGGATTAAAGCAATGTCTTCTGGAAGGGAAATGCAATCAAGGTACCTCAGAAAATATTTGCAAATCATATATCTGGTAAAAGACTTACATCCAGCCCATATAAAGAACATTTTTAACTCAATTACAACAGAAAGTTATAATCCAGTTAAATTGAATGAAACTTTCCTAAAGGATATATACAGATGTGAAATAAGGGCACAGAAAGATGCTGGACAGCATTAGACATTAGGGAAATGCAAATTGAAACCACAAGGAGAATCCAGAACCTACCTATTGAAATGGCTAAAATTGAAAAGATAAGCCATACTAGATGTGGCAACGCAGACATTTTGTCCTCAAAGATAGGCAACAAAATGAGTTAGGAGATAATCACAGAAAATGTAAGGGGGCATCCAATTTAGTATAATTTTGGGTCATATTATTGTCCACCTCTGCATATCATCCTGTTTTGTTCACCTTTCTGCAGAGATTTCACAGTGACTCCTGTATTATCTATGTTATATTTCTCCTACTTCTTTACGTTCTTCTAGCAAAATTCTATGAAAATATGGTAGTTGACTCTTGAGTGTATCAAAAAATACGCCCTTTTCTTTATAACCAACCTAACATCTATGACCCAGGTAGAGGTAATTTTTTTTTTTTGTCTTTAAGAATTCCTTTTATTGTTAAGAAAGTTAAATGTCACTATTCATATATGAAATATAAATTTATAATAAGTAAATTATATATTATTTCTGAATGAATGTTCATTAACATGTTGCTCTAAAGGAAAATCTGAACATCTTACTACGATTTTGAATTTTTATTAATCGTTCAATAGGTTTTCTATATGTTGGGGTCAAGAACTAATCTCTGAACTACCCTCCAAGGCCCCTGGAGATCCCACTCCTGCTGGTCTCCCTGACACATTTGGCTCCTCCCTGCGTCTCTCTGTACATACCAGCTACACTTTCCACTTATTGTTTCTCCAGTGATCAAGGCTCTCTGATAATCAAGGTCCCCCAATAATGAAGGCTCTGTTGGTGGTAAATGTCCACAGCCATAACTTTGTAAGAAATGAAGACTCCTGAAGCAAAAGGTGCATTTTGACAGGATCTCCATGAAATTTTTAGACGTTACAGTTTGGAAAGCACAGATCTAGGCCACCTCCCACTGTGGTACCTTGTCAGCATACATTTTGCCTGGGCTTACTGGTCATTTTTATGTTTGAAGTTATCGGGTTTGACACAAAAGTTATAAAACTATAAACCCATCCAAAATAAAATGATTTGTGTTTGTGTGATTTTCGATAAGTGAGACTTATTATTGGTTTAATAAAAACAGCTAAATCTCTTGAGTTATCAGCAAAAATACCTATTGCTTACCTTTAAGCTTCTTACTTAGGTAAAAAAAAAAGTCAGTATGCCTAAACAAAACTAAATATCCGTAAATTAGAATAAATAAAACATGATGTTTTTAGGAGCATAAGAAAAGAAACTTGTGTTCATATCAGGGAAATGCAAATCAAAACCATAATGAGATATCACTTATCTCCAGTTAGAATGGCCTTTATCAAAAAGTCCCAAAACAATGTTAGCATGGATGTGGAGAGATAGGAACACTCAAACACTGCCGGTGGGACTGCAAACTAGTACAACCTCTGTGGAAAGTAATATGGAGATACCTCAAAGAGCTACAAGTAGAACTACCATTTGATATAGCAATCCCATTATTGGGTATCTACCCGAAAGAACAAAAGACATTCTATAGAAAAGAAATCTGCACTCAAATGTTTATAGCAGCACAATTCACAATTGCAAAGATGTGCAAACAACCCAAGTGCCCATCAATACATGAGTGGATTAATATTATGTGGTATATATATACTCTGGAGTTCTATTCAGCGACAAAAACAATGGTGATATAGCACCTCTTGTATTATCCTGGATAGAGCTGGAGCCTATTCTACTAAGTAAAGTATCACAAGATTGGAAATACAAGCACCACATGCACTTACCACCAAATTGGTATTAAATGACCAAAATTTAAGTGCACATATAGTAATAACATTCATCAGGTGTCAGGCAGATGGGAGGGGGGAAAAGGGGATGAGTATATATACACCTAATGGGTGTGGTGCACACCATCTGTGGGATGGACACGCTTGAAACTCTGAGTTGGGTGAGGCAATGGCAATATGTGTAACCTAAACATTTGTACCACCATAATATGCTGAAAGAAAAAAAAATTAAAAAAGAGAAATAAAATAAAATGCTCTTGCTGTTATACTCTTAAAAAAAATAAAAACATGAAGTTCATTAACTCATATTTGCTATATTATTTTTTGATTATTCTTACTATATAAAATTTATTAAATATTTTAAGGCAGAATTTATATTTAGGTTATGAATTTGATTATTATTTATTTATACTGAATTTTCCAAAAATCCTGTCAAGAAATATCTTTCAGTATAAAGTAGAGGAAGACCACCAAGTAAAAATTTTCAATGGCTGTTCCAATGATGTTGATTAGCCAATCAGAATTTTTACACACACTACATACACATATAAAAAATGACAAAAATACAAAAGAAAGACTTTGAAATCTTTTCAGTGCTTATGCCTATTATAATTTTGTTACTTAAAAAAGTCATTGGGTGCCAAGAGCTTGTTTTAAGAAATATTAATTATAATAAAAAATAAAATGTTGAAATTACAAAGCCAGAGAAACACCAATTTGTTTTTGTGATCCTTTATGCATTCTATAAATACCAACTTAGTATTATTGGGGTTTCTTTTTTTACAGATACAGATGGGGAAATCAATGAAATCTACATTACATGGACTTCTTTCTCTCTAAAGTTTTATTTCTGATTATATATTAAAATATCTTTTTGTTTTGCATTCTCTTTTTTAGTCAGCTTAATTATAAAAGTAATGATTATATATGGATTGTCTTTCTCTTTTAAGAAAAAATCTGTTCTATAACTGCAAATAATTGTTGTTAGAATTTAAAATATGTGAAGACAATAAACTTTCTTGACAATAAATGTATTTCATAAATAGAAAAAAAAGAAAAGAAACTTGTGGTCAAAGATTTATGAAAATATTTTGGTTTTGGTCTCTTAATCCTAGTTGCAGATACAGTTTCTTCCATTGATTTTACTGCCTTAGGAGAGGTACATATAAGGTTTGTTTCTGACTTATTCTGTCATCTGATATTAACAGTATTATAAGAGCTTTAAAGCTGACCTAGTAGCTGTAGTTATGAAAACTTAGATTAAATTCGAGGCTTAACTTGTTTCTTTGGTTTTGTTCAATCTTGATTTATTCTGTGAGTGCTAGTTGCAAGATAGCTAGTTATGTCTATATTATGTTGCCATAGCAAAGGTCTTGGCCTGGGAAAATTTGAAAAAGAATTCATGAACTGTTAATTTTTGTATAGTAACTTCTTTTAAAATGAACAATATACTTGTTAGAATCCAACAAAAATCTCAAAACAATCTTACTTATTGGAAGTATTGGAAATTTCACATGTCCTCAAATTTGCATTTAAGTTGGAAGATGTTTTGAGACCAGATTGTGTTTTAAAATAACTTGATTTTAATCCTTATATAGAAAACATGTTATGACTTTGTGTCATTATTTGAGGTGTTAAGGATTTATGTTGAAGGGTTACTCAGTTTACAAGCAGGTGATGTTATGTTGTTAGGTAGATAGTGAGGACTCTCTGGCTCTCCTAGGGACAAAAGCAGGTCCTCCACCTTGGTGCTGGCCCACCTTGATCCTGCCATGAGCAACTGCCACACCTGGAGGAAGAAGGAACACCTGGCCAATCTACAAAAGAATGCAGGGAATTCGCCAGCCCAAGGGGCAGACAGATCAGGCACAATAGGGTCTGGAAAATGACCTGGAGTATCCTAAGGTAAATTATCATGTTATTAACTCTCCATCAAAATGGTTCAATGTGACATTTGAACCACAAAGACGGCCCAATCCAGACAATATAAAACAGACCCCAGATCATAACCAGGACCTCTTTTTATGGCAGGGGGGCCATTTGTAATCTGTAGCGAAGGTATCTTGGTCTTCCTCTATAAGCCTATCTTGTTCTTCCTCTATAAACTTAGTTTCATGCCATTAGTGTGTCTGGTCATTCTTTGGCCAAGAGCATAAGAAGAACTAAGAACAGACTGTCAACCTGACATCGTGGTGCTGTGATTTGGATCACTCTGTCTATTAAGCCAGCTCACCTTTTTCCATGAAAACACTCTTGCTTTGTGTCTTCTTGCATAATAGCCAGTGCTCAAGGGGGTGCTTGTGCTTGCTTTTGATTTTCCACGCTGGCCGTTTCTCAGACTGTACTGCTGAATTCTCAGCTAAATCTGGGTGTGTGACAAGGAGTTTGGGGATGCATCCCTCATGGTAGGGGGGAAGTCTTTCATTTTGTTTCACTTTAGGGAAGAAGGCTCTGTGCTGTAACTCCTGTACTTCCAGCCTTCACATTGGTTTTGACAATGATTTATTTACTTTTCTTTCTAATCTGATGGGGTGCTTATGGCCCCTTCCCTTGTTAAGGCTAAACAATGTTTCCTTCTCCTGATTTTGTTGGCACTAAGCCATCTAATGCCTGGCTGACATGGTTGCACTGAACTTGTATGCCTGGTAGTAAGGAAAGTGGGAATGGTCAATGCCTACTTTGTAAGGTCCTTTTAGGACTGGAGGGTTTATTACAGCTCACGAACATGCCTGTAATGAACAGATCTGGGTTACCTTAAGGTATCACTTCTGCATCTATCTCCGCCATGTCTCTCCTATGTGGGTCACAGTTAAATACTTACACCCCTGGTTTTATTGGGTCTTTCTCTTTCACCATCATGCTGCTTCTTTAGCTTCATCCCGAGAAGTGCCTTCCTTATCGAGGCTGGCCACCCAGTTGGTAGTGATAGTACTTTTATAAATGATCAAGTTGTTATACTAATAGATATCATTGTCCTGGCACTTAAAAAATGAGAGGCCCTTAGGTTTAAGGAGTCATACACAGGCCCTCTTCCTATGGATCTGAAAAGAGATGTCCAGTCCTTTTCCTCGATGGAATGGCCCTGGTCTTTACTTGAGGATGCCCAGCTCTAACAGACTCCAGTGAGTGTACCTTCTCCCCTTTCCCTCTGTTGTTCCTTGGCTGGATGGCCTGGTTTGTTACCTTGTGACACTCAGCTCTAACAGACCACAGCTGGCAAAGTGTCTCCCTTTCTCCTCCACTTTTTTTCATTTCCCTTCTTACTTTCTAGATGGGTGCTCAGGGATCAAAAATCCCTCCTAACGCCCCTTTGCGGTGCAGTCTCTCAAACTGGGACAAGTTTGATCCAGACACTCGGAAGAAGAAATGTTTACTCTTCTATACAACAGCCTGGCCACAGTATAAACTGGACAGTGGACAGTGACTGCCACTTGGGACTATAAATCACCCCACCATCTTACAATTGGACCTCTTTTGCAAAAGGGAAGAAAAATGGGCTGAGATACCATATTTCAGGCTTTCTTTTATTTACGGGAAAGCCTCGATGGTGCATGGGATGTTCAGAACCAAGTAAGACTACGGTGTTAAGAGATCTTCCTCAGGTTCCTACCTGTTCTGAGCTGCCCCCCATACCCAGGGAGGCCTAAAGGGGGCACTTCAAAGTGGGAAATGGTGCCATCTGTACCTCTACCAGGGAAAAAGTGGCTTGGCTCCTACCTTTGGTGGAAGCAGTGGAGGTGTTTAGACCAACCCTGGTCCATAAGCCCTTTAGTTTAGTAGAGTTAAAACAAATAAAACAGGATCTGGGGAGCTACACCAATCACCCTGATAAGTATGTAGAGATATTCCATTATTTGTGTCTAGCCAAGACTTTACTTGGAAAGAGATACGTATTATTCTCAGCCAGTCTTTAAATGATTTTGAGAAATCCAGAGTGGTAACAGAAGCACAAAAATTTGCCACTGGATTATACCATTCAAATGCTAGATATCCAATGGGTGAAACAGTGGTGCCCATGACTGACCCAGGGTGGGATAGTGATTCCTCAGAAGAGAAGCAGGAGAGAGAACACCTTCTGGTATGTGTCCAGGCTGGCCTCAAGGCCACCAGGAAAAAGCTGGTCAACTATTCCCAGGTGTCTGCCCTAAACCAGGGGCTCAAGGAAAACCCCACAGCCTTCCTGCATTGGCTCTAGAAGGGAATAGAGAGACACATCACTCTCAGTCTTAACTCCCATGAGGGATGAGTGATATTGAAAGACAAATTCTTGACCCAAGCAGCACAAATATTAGGAAGATTTCCAGAAGAACGACATGATGGCTGCTGCTAATTCTGTTTTCTATAACAGGACTTCCGAGTTTGAGTCTCAGGCTTGGGAGGAGTCAGGGAAGGAGGCTAGGCATGCCAGTTAATGGCAGCATTAGCGCTCACATTTTAGACCAATGGCCAAAGCCCCCACCAAAGGAAGGGACCTCTGGTGCTACATGTGCTGACGGGAAGGGCATTGGGCCAAAGACTGCTCCAATAAGAATAGGCTGTGCAAGGCCCCTTGTCACTAGTGCCATCAAACAGGTCACTGGACTGCCCTCTGTCCTTTGGGATCATCCCAGGAGGTGAGTCAGTCCCCAGACTGCATTACAGTACAACAATTAAGGAGCCCTTTCCTGTCAGGCCCCTGGCAGATGACTATCACTGGACTGGAGCCAAGGTAACCCTCCTGGTGGCAGATAGGCCAGTAATTTTTCTTTTTGATACTGGGACTGCCTACTCTGTCCTCGTCACCTACTCTGGAAAACTGAACACTCAATCCTATGTGGTCACAGGAGTCTCCAGGGTCCCTACCAAACAATCATTTACTCTTCCTTTGCTTTGTTTGTGAGATGACATGATTATTGAATATTTATTTATTCAACTTATCCTGTCAACCTGCTAGGACATGACTTGCTTTCTAAACTGCAAGTGTGGGTTTCTTCCTACCCTCAGAAGGAACTCGGTCTCATAGCCCACTTAATAGATTCAGAGGTCTCGGGACAATATCAAGACTGGGAGACAAATATTTCTGTGGTAGTTCGGGATGTTGGTTTCCTGGGCAATGCAAGTGGCCCAGCTGGTTATGGTCCATCTCAAACTGCAACAGGGATATCCCCATGTTAAACAATATTCCTTGGGACCCAAGGACAGGGCAGGTCTTAAACTTCTTACAAAAAATTCCTAGTTTTGGGTCTACTTACCCTGATTTGCTCTTCTTGTAACACCCTTATTTTTCCTATCCAGAAAAAGGATGGTACTTACTGAGTAGTGCAAGACTTAACAGTAATCAATGAGGCAGTGGTGCCTCTACACCTTGTGGTGCCTAACCCTTATATGTTACTGGGCAATATTCCCCCAGAGACCACTCAATACAGCATATTGGACCTAAAAGGTGCTTTCTTTTGCATCCTTCTCTACCCTGACTGCCAAAATCTGTTTGCTTTTGAATGGATGCCTTCATATGGCATGCCCCACCAATTAACCTGGATGGAGTTGCCACAAGCATTCTAGGGCAGCTCTCATCTTTTTGGCCAGGCCTTGGGGAAAAATCTAGATATCCGCCAGCTCCAGCAGGGAGTGATGCTTCAACATGTTGATGACCTATTGATCTGCTTCCCGAGCTTAGAAGAGGCAATGGGAACATGCCATTCAAGTTCTACAATTCCTGGCTGACAGGGGGTACAGGGTGTCCCATCCCAAACCCCAACTGTCTCAAACTAAGGCAACCTACCTGGGGCTTATTCTCTCCCTGGTAAAATGAGAGCTGTCTCTGGAGCATGTCTGGGCCATAGTTTGCATAACTGAATGTACCACTTGGCCCCTTCTATTATTTTTTCTTGGCCTTATGGGGTTTTGACAAATTTGGATATGTAATATGGCCTCTGGCTAAGCCCCTTTATAAAAGCCTAAAAGGAAACACTGATAAGGAACCTCTAATATGGGGTCCTGAACAAAGAAAGGCTGTTCAGGCATTGAAAAAGCCTTTACTCCAAGCCCCAGCCCTGGGCCTACCACATCTTTAGAGAACCTTCTTTTTATATGTCCATGAAATCTAGGAAATAACTGTAGGCATGTTAACACAGCTTTTGGGGCCACAGTTACAACCAGTGGCCTATTTATCAAAGAAATTGGACCCCACAGCTGCAGGATGGCCTGCCTGTTTGAGAGCAAGAGTAGCCATTCCTTTACTCTTACCAGAGGCCACTAAATTCACTATGGAGCTTCCCTTATGGTTAGCACCTCCCACTGGGCCCCCGAGTTTCTCTATGGAGGGGTAACAAAACAGATTTCAGATGGCCAGCCACCTATTAAAATTCCAGGCTATGTTTATAGAAACCCCTGACTTTAAGATTGAAACCTGCCCAGGACTTAACTCTGCCACTCTCCTTCCAGAAGAGATGATAGGGGAACCAAGCAGCCTAGTACATAATTGTGAAGAAATTGTGCTCCACCACTATCTTCCCCAGGCAGATCTATTCTCAGTCTCCATCCCTCAAGCCCATCAGGTTTTACTGATGGCAGCAGTTTTCTTAAGGATGGGGACAATGGCATGTAGGCTACACAATAGTGACTGAGAGTCTAGAAGTCATGGAAACCCAGGATTTACCAGCAAATACATCTGCCCAAATAGCCAAACTCATAGCCATAACCCAAGCTCTCCAGTCAGCCAAACAAAGACAAGAGAGTGAGCACATTTAGAATCTCTACAGATTCTAAATATGCTTACTTGGTGTTACATGCCCATGCATCTATTTGGAGACAATGAGGATTCCTTACCACTCAAGGAACTCCAATTAAGTAGGGCAACAGATTCATGCACTTTTCGAGGCCATTTAGGAACCAGATGAGGTGGTGATCACCCACTATAAGGGATATCAAAAGGAAGCTGATCTAATAGCTCAAACTGGCAACAAGTAAAATAATCAGCAACATGAAGACCATCCCACAGCATTCCCTAGGGAAAAAGAAATCGATCACTGAGGCCCAAGCAATCAAGATTAGGAAGTGCGTGGTCTGAGTGTGGCACTGAAATCAGCATCAGAAAGGCAACTGACCAAGCAATGACTATTCTGAATGAGAGGATTTTGAGGCTGCTGAATCTCCTTTCACAATTCCAGTGTGCTTTTCTCTGGTACCAGGGCCCTGTTTTGGTACCTAAAAATGTGAGGACAATCACTTCAATACTCTACTCCTCAGCATTCCCCTCTGTCCAGGTCAGCACTCAGGACCCTCCCATGCATTCAAACTCCTTCTCAGGAAGGGAGGGAGGGGGGCAGAAGAAAGGGGAGAACCTGAGGAAACAAGGCCCTGGGATTTGTAGCAGGAATTTTGGGATTAAGTTCTTGATTCATAATAGAAGTTGAGAACTCAAAGAGGGAAGTAGGAAGTTTTGGGAAAACACGTTGGAAAGAAGGTGAATGTCAATGTTATTCTTCCTTTTAATTCCCATATTACTTTTTCCTTAAATAAAGAAGCCTTGAAACAGAAGAAAAAAATGTGAAATAAAAACCTTAAAGACAAAAGCTGAGAAAATTCATTACCATTAGACATACAGGAAAAGAAAAACTATGAAAGGAAGATTTTCATGCAAAAAGAGTATTATGGTTTTGATTTGCATTTCTCTGATGATTAGGGATGTTGAGCATTTTTTCATATGTTTGTTAGCTATTCTTATATCTTCTTTTGAGAAGTTTCTATTCATGTCCTTTGCCCACTTTTTGATAGGGTTGTTTGATTTTTTCTTGCTGATTTTCCTGAATTCTAAATAGATTCTTGTTATCAGTCCTTTATCTGATGTGTAGTCAGATATCACTTAACCCCAGTGAGAATGGCCTTTATGAAAAAAACCCAAAACAACACGTTTTCATGGATGTGGAGAGACAGGAACACTCATACACTGCTGGTGGGACTGCAAACTAGTGCAACCCCTGTGGAAAGCATTATGGAGGTATCTTAAACAGATTCAAGTAGACCTGCCATTCGATCAAGCAATCTCATTATTGGGCATATACCCAAAGGAAAAAAGGTCATTCTGTAACAAAGACACATGTACCCGAATGTTTTTAGCAGCACAATTCACAATTGCAAAGATGTGGAAACAACCCAAATGCCCATCAATACATGATTGGATTAGTAAGCTGTGGTATATGTATACCATGGAATATTACTCAGCTATAAGAAATAATGAAGATACGACATCTCTATGGTTCTCCTGGAGAGAGTTGGAACCCATTATATTAAGTGAAGTATCCCAAGAATGGAAAAACAAGCATCACATGTACTCACCAGAAAATTGGTTTCCCTGATCATCACCTAAATACACATCTGGGAACGACACCAATCGGATATCAGACTGAGGTGGGGGCTGGGGGAGGGAATGGGTGTATGCCTACACAATGAGTGCATTGCGCACTGTTTGGGGAATGGTAAGGCTTGAAGGTGCTGACTCGGGAAAGTGGGGTGGGGAAGGGAGGGATATATACCTACATGATGGGTGCAATGTGCACTATCTGGGGAACAGACACACCTGGAGCTCTGACTTGGGGGGAAAGGCGGTACATGGGCAACGTATGTAGCCTGCAATTCTGTATCCCCCATAACAATAAGATGAAATAAAAAAAAAAAAGAGTATTATGCCATAGAGAAACCTGCTGCTACACAATGAAATAAAAATGTCTGAAAATAGTTCAAATGAAAAATCACATGGAAAGGATTATTCTTATTTTAAATTTATCTAAAAGATAATTAAATGTGTGAAAGAATAGTAATGTGCATGTGTATGTGTGTGTGTATGTATGTGTGTCTACGTTAACAAATAATAACAGCAGAAAAAATTGAAGGGAGAAAGAAACTGTGAGTATACTGCTTTAAGGTATTACACTACATATTTAGTGGTATAATATTATTTGAAGGCAGATTGTGGTTAATGATTATCTATGATTAATCAATCTATAATTATATAGTTATTTTAAATAAATTAATTAATCTATAATTTAAGGGATACATTGTATGCCCTTAGGAAACCACCAAAAAGTAAACAATGTATAAATAAGCCAAGTATAAAGATAAAATGAAATCACAAAAAATTCTCTATTAATCCAAATTCAGGCAGGTAAAGAAGAAAGAAGGAACAAAGGGCAGATGGAAGGGATAGAAAAACACCTAGCGAAATAATGGGTTTTATATAAGTAACCACATCAGTATTTTTATCAAATATAAATGATATAAATATACCAAATACAAGATTGTCAGGTTAAATTCAAAAGTAAGATCTAATTATATATTTTTGAGGAAGAAAACTCACCTCATACATAAAGATATAGATTAATTAGAATTAAAATGATAAAGAGAGATATACTATGCAAATACTAACCAAAAGAATGCTGAAATGACTATCAAACAAAATAGAACTCAAAAAAAGGAATATTACTGGGGATAAAGAGAAACACTACAAAATAATAAAGGGTTCAAGTCATCACAAAGTCAAGACACTACTACTACTAATAATATAAATACCATAAATACTAATATATACTCTTAACAATAGAGCTTAAAAATACTTGAAGCAAAAACTGATAGAATGGAAAAGAAAAATAGAGTAATCCAAAATTATAATTAAAGATTTCAACACTCTTCTTTCAGTAATTGTTAGAACAAGTATAGAGAATATCAGCAAGGATATAGAAGACCTGAAAAACATTATCAATTAACATGACCTAATTGGTTTTTATAGAACATTCTATCAAACAACAGCAGAATACATTGTATTTTTTTTATTCTTGTTTCAGCATATTGTGGGGGTACAAAAGTTTAGGTTATGTATATTGCCCTTGCCCCCTCATCCCCCTGAGTCAGAGATTCAAACGTGTCCATCCCCTAGACAGTGCGCATCGAACTCATTATGTATATATACAACCATCCCCTCCGCCACCCACATCTGCCCGACACCAGATTGGACACTCACCAAAATAAACTCTATTCTGGGTAATATTTAAAGTAATTGAATTAATATAAAATATGCTTATAAACCATAACAGAATTTAACTAATAATCAATAAGGAAAAGATATCTGTACAAGACCTATACGTTTGGCATTTAAAAATCTACATTTCTAAATACCCATGGATCAAAGGGAAAGACACTAGGGAAAGATTGATATATTTTGAACTCAAGGCAAATGAAAATACAAATATTTTAATTTGTGGAATACAGCTAAAACCATGTTTAAAGAGAAATGTATAGTATTAAATGCTTGTATCAGAAAAAAAGGTCTGAATCAATGTTCTCAGATTCCATGTTACGAGACTATAAAAAGAAGAACAAATTACCTCCAAAGGCAGCAGAAATATATAACTATTAATATAAGGGCATAAATCTATTAAATTGAAGCAAAAATAATAAAATAGATGAAACGAAAAGCTTATTCTATGAAAACATTAATAAAATTGATAAACTTCTAGTCTACCTGGTCAAGAAAAAAGGAGAGAAGACAAATTACTAAACGACAGAAAACAAATATCAGAAGAGAAAGAGAGAACATCATTACAGATAGTACAGACATTTAAAGCACAATATAGAAATATCTTCAACAACTTTATGTCCCCGAAGTCTGTCAATTCAGATTAAACGAATAAATAAAATTGTCTAACAAAAATACACATTAGCACAGTTTATTCAAGAAGAAATAATCTGAAAACTTTCATACTTTTTTTTAAGAAATGAATTTTAGTTAAAAATCTTCAAAGAAAAGAAAGCAGAAGTAGCTAAATCATCTTCCAAATGTATTGTGAGGAGCACTTAAATCTTCCTTTAGATTGTCTAGGAAAAGACATAAAAGTAAGGAAAAGAAAGCAAAGTAAAAATATATGATTATATAAGCTTTGGTCAAAATAAGATAATAAACTGTTGTCTAGATTAGACCAGGGGGCTATTTAACCTTTTAGCCAATTGTGAATTTGGATATCTAGTGCTGGAAGAGATAGAGTCAAAGGAGACAGTACACAGAGCTGGCTTGGGTTGGTCAGACCAAAGCCTGAAGGCTGGTTTGGAGAAGAAAGAATGAAGTGGAGCTGGCCATGTTTGGAAGAAAATGTTCATGAGTGAGCTTCCCTGGACTGGAATAAGAGAGAATTGACTAGGCTCCTTTCAAGGAAACATACCTGGAGGGAGGGGATGCTACTTAGCATTTCAGCTAAGAAAAAAGTGTTGGTGAGTCAGAGCCAGAGACTAATGTTTGAAAACTCCATTATAATCACCTATAATAAATATGGTCCTGTCACACATCATACATATTAATATATCCTTACTGTGAGAGAAGAAACAAGAGAAGTGCAGACAGAATCAGAGTAAGAACTTAACTTTCTCAATGGCTAGAACTCTATATATTATGCAGGAATAGAAGGTGGCAAGATTACATGTATACTGCATAATTTTTAAAATATGTAACATATACATAGACATGAATAATATATGAAGAGAAAACATTGAAAAGAATAATGCTAAAATATTAATAGTATATATTTCTGAGTGATTCAAGGATATTTTTATTTTCTTATTTATCAATTTTTTGAAGTTGAATGAAAAGCTTTATTTGTGTAATAAAATAATTTTAAAAAGTGACTGGAAAAGCAAGATGCTGAAATAGGAGGCTTCTGATTTTCTGTCTTTCCCTGGACACAAAAATCAGCCACACAGATCAATTCCCTCTAAGAGAAGTCAATAAACTAGTTGAGAGATTCCTATGCACCAGGCAACTGAGAAAATGCCCGCATTGAAATGTGTAGAAAAAGCTGGGACAAACCAATGCCACAAACTCCACCCCAGACACAATGCCTTATAATCAGGATGATATTCCCAACTGCAGGCTTCTCCTTGATGAATGAAGGGTTTGGACCACATATATAAGTGCCCCAACTTTTATGGTTGCCACTCAAGAATTTGTTCCTAAATTAACTAGCTTTGGGAGCTGATGAGGCTTAGCATTTTGCAAGACACCCACGACCACTGAGAACAAAGAGGTGATTTTAAATGGGCACACGTGTACTTCCCGAGGTAACCTCCTCCCAGGATTTAACAGAGAGAAGTAGAAAAAAGTGTCCAGCTACCAATTTGTACCTGGAAAAGGTTTGTCTACATATTGTCCCATTTGCTGCCTGATTGTCACGCTACTAGTTAGCCTGCATATTCAAGCTCACAGGGTAGGGAATTAGTAGACATCCAGGAGCCTAAATAAAAAATTGAAAAAAATGAAAAAAAATGAAAAATAAAAAAATTCAGAGAAATTACAGAAGTCCTAAATAAATAGAAAGATGTATGGTGTTTAGGTCAAAAGACTCAACATTGAAGAATATAAAATTTCCTCAAATACATCTATATACTTAATAAAATATCTACCAGAATACCACCAGGATTTCTTGTAGAAAGTTCCAACATGAATATAATATTCTCAGGCCGGGCGCGGTGGCTCACGCCTGTAATCCTAGCACTCTGGGAGGCCGAGGCGGGTGGATCGCTCGAGGTCAGGAGTTCGAGACCAGCCTGATGCAAGAGTGAGACCCCGTCTCTACTAAAAATAGAAAGAAATTATATGGACAACTAAAATATATATATACAAAAAATTAGCCGGGCATGGTGGCGCATGCCTGTAGTCCCAGCTACTCGGGAGGCTGAGGCAGTAGGATCGCTTAAGCCCAGGAGTTTGAGGTTGCTGTGAGCTAGACTGATGCCACAGCACTCACTCTAGCCCGGGCAACAGAGTGAGACTCTGTCTCAAAAAAAAAAAAAAAATATAATATTCTCATGGAAAATGCAAAAGATTCAGCATAGCCAACAGCAACTTTGCAAGAGAAAAACAAGTGTAGAGGTCTACTGCTATCAGATTCTAAGACTAAGTTTAGACCTTCAGTATCAAGACAGTGTGGTATTGTTAGAAAGATAGACAAATAAAGTGAATAAACAGAGATACAGAAATAGACCCATTGTATATGGACAGCTGATTTTGGACAAAGGTGCAAAGGTAATTTAGTCAAGAAATAATAGGCTTTATGACAAATGATGTTGGAATAATAGAATATACAGTAGCAAAAAAAATGAAGCCTCTTTGGTCCTGATAATATTCAAAAATTGAATCAAATAGATCATAGACCTAAATAAACAATCTAGAAATAGAACACTAAAAGCATGAACTGTAAAAAGAAGAACAATTTTAAATTAACTTTATCCAAATTCAAAGTTTCTGTTTCTCAAAAATATTGTTAAAAAAAAACTAAAACTCATAGACTTTCAGGAAACATTTGCAAATTATGTATTAGGTACAGTGTTTGTGTCCAGAATATATAAAGAATTCTCTGAACTCAAAAACAAAACATAATTTAAAAATGCACAGAAGATTTAAAAAGACACTTAACCAAAGAAGAAGTATGGATGACATAATACTAAATTAAATCACTGTGTGTAGTGAAAGGATCTAGGAGCTAATATTTATAGCTCTAGTAAGAACTAGAGAACACACTCAACTTCCTTGCTCATCCCACTGTACTCCTTTGTCTTTGTTTTTCCTTGGCCCCTTCCTCTTTGCCTAGTAGGATTTCTAACAGCTGAAAAATGGGGAGCTATTAATAGTATATCTCTGGATTTCAGCTGCAACTTGCATGAGATAGACAACTTTCCTTGGAGTTGGCTCCTGAAAGAAATCTAGACCTTTGGCCACATTAAAATTATGTTTTAATTAGCTAAGACATGACCATACTAATCACGGTATTCAGACCAACAAATTTTATACATATAAACTTAAGTTTGCCTGAAAATATCACAGTTGTCACCTGTGGTGGGATATAGTGGCATAAAGGGTAATTTCAGTTGGTAAAAGAACTGCCTACAGTTAATAGATGTTTATAATTTCGAAGACTGTACATGACCTATGGGACAATTTGTCCAAATCCACAGTGCCGAGTAGAAGAGCTTCACTTTATCTTCCTACAGGAAATCTTCAGGTGCTCTTATGGGAATTTCAGTTTTCCACTCCTTCATCTTCTGGCAAAAGCACACAGTTGTACCATTGGTTGACTCTTGTGTCCAAAGCAAATTTATATAAACAACATTTGCTGAGCTTGGGAGATGAAGCTTACAGAATGAAACACTGCAAGAAATTGCTACCTTTATTTTTGGCATTCCCATGCTATTGTATTCTTTGTGCTATAGAAAGCCTAACACTAGTACAGGATATACACAATTTCTTTTAAGGTACAGGTAAGAGAGAAATGGTTCCTATAAAACTATCTTTTATGTAGAAAGTTAAAAATACTGTTAAATTTATAATAATTTTAGGTTGGATTTATAAGATAGCAGAACCGTTTAGAAATGGAAAGCAAAGAGTAAATTTTCTTTATATTTTATTTTCATGACTTAATCTGGACAATCAAAATAGTTGTAAGCATGAGTTTTCTCCTTTAACAATGTTTTATTATCTTGGTAATTTAACTAAGATGAATTTATAAGTTCCGGTTAATTAAAAAGGCAAATAATTTAAAACTAGGTTTAAAGATTTATGTCATAATGATTTTAATGTAAGCAATCTTTCTGATGATTAAAATAAAAAAACCCAATCTGTTGAATTAAATACATATTCTCAATAAAACTTTTAAGGTAAGTCACTTAAATATTAGCACCTAGATCCTTTCACCCAGACAGTGATTTAATTTGGTATCATATATATCTCAAAATATTAATAAAGTGTACATATGTATATAGTATGAAATACACAGAAAATATCTCTCCAGTGATCAGTTTATTACTTCTTAAATTGCAGGATTTATGACTGAAGTACCCACAAACAAATTGAATTTGAAAATTTTCAGATATTTTGCTATTTCAAATTACATAAAAGGAAACCATATCAAATAAAAATACATTTAACAACTGGAATTACTGTCTCTGCCATTTATATAGGGTGATCAGGTTATAGTCTTTGACTTTATTTTATTCAGCTAAAAAATTTGTGGATAAAAAATGTTCTCAATAGTAAAGTCAGTAAGATTCCCTTCAGAATGTCAATTGTAATCATTTTCAAAACAAAGATAAAGCAACTTTTAAATATGTAAAGAAGTTTAGGGCAGTGCTAGTATCTTTACGAATAACACAAAGATTCTAAAGTAAACCTTACAGTCAAATCTCTCTTTCATGCAAAAATCACCAAAGGAAAACAAACTTTGAATTTTGAATAGCAGAAAAAGAAAATCCCTGGGTTGACATCTTTTAATATATCCTAGGGTTAAGACAAATATTTTCCACCCTCCCCAAGCCCATGAGCTTTCCCCTTTGTTTAGTCTTCAGCCTTTCTCTGATGCTTCCTTTCTCCAACTTCTTTGGTTTGTGTTTTCTGCTCTAATCCCTGTGTGCATTTATTATTCTCTACCTTTTTTTCTTTCTCCTTGTTCTCTTTTCACCCACCCAAATTTCCCTTCCACCTCTTTGTTAAAATAATAAAAAGTCTCTTCTCCATATATTCCTTCCTTCTCCCTTTGACAACTTCTGTCAAAAATTCTATAGAAAAAATTTTACATTTGTCCATGGCAGCAGACTAATGCTAACTATTCTCATTTCTTAGAGTGCTCCATTTCGTTTCACTTACTGTTGTGTCACTTGTTACCCATTTCATTCTCATATTCTCTCACCTTAATTCTACTATCAAATGGGAAGTGCTCCCAATAAAGCCTCTAGTCATTTCCTAATTTCCATACTCAATGATCTCAGTTTGCTTCTTGTTCTACTGAAGCATTTATTTTTGCATGTGGCCCTGTACTTCACTTTGTCTTTCTTGAATACCTGTCCTGTCCTATGTCCACACACTTAGCTTTTCAGCATCCCTCCTGCTTCTCTGATCACTCTGCTTGGTATCCTTCTCTGGGCTCTCCGTAGTCTTTCTTCTGTTTGCCTCAGGGACTTGGTTGCAACAGGAAATTAGTTTATTGAATGGATATTGTCTCTAACACAGAAAAGTTGCTAGAGTTTGAAAAACCACCTGGAAAAATGGACAGTAAAAGAAGGAAGCAAGACAGCTGCTCAACAGCAAAAAATCATGTGCCAACTTAGTTCAATGAAAGCTCCTCTTACTGCTGCTCACTTTCAGATGCCCTAACTGACAATGTCAGTGTCATTGTTGTGGATGCAGGATGCATTTGCTAGAGCCTTGGTATGTCTGCCTTGGCTTTTTTTTGCCACCAGAATTCATTTTTACCTCGTAATTGTCTATTTCTATATTCCAGATCTAGCTTCGGTTGATTTGACTGAGCAAACATACATCAAGTTCCCTTACTCTAGGTGCTAGGGGCATGAGAAAGTATCTTTCTAGCATTTTTGCTTCTAGAGTGGGTGGTAGCCTCTGCTCACCACCAAGAATCATGTGGTAGAAAAGGGGCTCAGGTGTTGGTCATCTAATAAATGACATGTACAGTAGTCCCCCCTTATCTGCAGGGCATCTGTTCTAAGACCCTCACTGAATGCCTGAAATCTCAACTGAGCCCTTTATATACTGCACTATGTTTTTTCCTATACATAGTACCTGTGATAAAGTTTAAGTCGTGCACAATAAGATATCAACAACAATAACCAATAATGACATACTACAATTATAGCAGCATACTTTGATAAAATCTATGTCAATATGACCTCTCTGTCTCAAAATATCTTATTGTATGTAATATTTTTTGAGTGCAGTTTGGAACAGGTAACTGAAACCATGGAAAGCAATGAGGGACTACTGTGTCCACTTTTTTACCTCTTTAATATAACCTCCTCAAGTGTCTATCTTGCTAATCATCCCTTTGTTTTGTATACTCTGCAATGGAGGGGTCATCTATAACTATGCCTTCATGATTCCCATGACTCCAAGGTCATCATTTTTTTAAGATTTATAGACATATGACACTAAGTATACCTCACCTAAATGTTCAGAGGACACTACTTCCATATTTGTCCAATGTCCTTAAGTCCTCAATCTCAATTTTTGAAAAACTTCTACCCAGTAACCAAGTGATTCATCTCTCCTTCACTAAGTATGCCCTTCACACCTAATAGGCACCAGTCCTGATGACTCCATAGTCTGCATTCTTTGATTCCATTACTTAGTTCTCCTCATCACTTCTAATGCCATACCACTCATGGTCTAATCACTTCACATACATTTGAATCACTTTGAGAACATTGTCAAAATTAAGAATCCTAGGTTCCATTCTTGTACTACTGTGCATATACTTACCATATTACCTTGCAATCTATATTTCTCACAAAGAGCTCCCCCAGAGCATTCTGATGTGTAATGTGTTTTTCGGGAAACTCTGAAACATAGTAGCAGTTTCCTGATTAGTATTGCTGACTCCATTTTCCCCTCTCACAAGCTGTTTTCTGTAGTATGAAATACTTGATTTAAAAAATATCTCATAATGCCACTCCCCATTTGAAAAGTTTTTAGTGCATGATTATTGCATGAGAATTAAAGGTCAAGATCCTTAACATGGCATTTAATTCCTTTATTAATCCTGGACCTTCCAATATCTTTTCCTTTGATGCTGAATCCATGTCCCAGACACAGGATTTCTTTACCATATTCAATCCTGTCCTGACAAATTTAGCACATACTCAGAATGTATCTCCTGTTGTCTAAATCCATTAAATTCTGCATATTTTTGAAAGGAAAGTAATCATATTTTAATTCCTTTCTTCTATTTCCTAAAGAGTTTCCTTCAGTTTAGTAGTAATAAACAAAATGAAAACGTGATCTGAGAAGAGTTTTATTTGAATTCCCCTACCCCAATTTCAACTCATAGTAATTATTAATGCATAGTGAATATATAGTTTTTACATTTACTGCATTTTATTTCAGAGGACCCATGTGAGGACATGGAAAAGGAAAATGCAACATTGCTGACAGAGTTTGTTCTCACAGGACTTACTCAACAACCAGAATGGAAAATCACCCTGTTCCTGGCATTCTTGGTGATATATCTCATCACTATTGTGGGGAACCTTGGTCTGATTACTCTCATCTGGAATGACCCTCACCTGCACATCCCCATGTACTTATTCCTTAGATATTTAGCCTTTGTGGATGCTTGGTTATCTTCCACAGTGACCCCCAACATGCTGGTGAACTTCTTATCTGAGAGTCAGATGATGTCTCTCTCTGAATGCATGGTACAATTTTTTTCCTTTGCAATCAGTTTAACCACAGAAAGTTTTCTCTTGACATCAATGGCGTATGATCGCTATGTTGCCATATGCAAACCTTTACTCTATCCAGTGATTATGACCAATGAGCTATGCATCCGGCTATTAGTCTTGTCATTCCTAGGTGGCTTTCTTCATGCCATAATTCATGAAGGCTTTTTATTTAGGTTAACCTTCTGTAATTCCAACATAATACATCACTTTTACTGTGACATTATCCCATTGTTAAAGATTTCTTGTACGGACTCTTCTATTAATTATCACGTGCTTTATGTTTTTGCAGGTTCAATTCAAGTATTCAGCATTCTGACTATTCTTGTCTCTTATACATCTGTTCTCTTTACAATCTTAAAAAAGAAGTCTGTCAAAGGCATAAGGAAAGCCTTCTCCACCTGTGGAGCTCACCTCTTATCTGTGTCTTTATACTATGGCCCTCTTCTCTTCATGTATGTTCTCCCTGCATCTCCACAAGCTAATGATCGAGACGTAATAGACTCTCTATTTTACACTGTTATAATTCCTTTCTTAAATCCAATTATCTATAGTCTGAGAAATAAGCAAGTCATAGACTCATTGAAAAAAATATTAAAGGGAAAAGTTTAGGTCTTATGGTAGTATCTTTTCTTTTTTTAATAAAAGAGTAACAAAATTTTTCAGGTTAGATGTGGGTACAATTTGGTCCATGTTGAATGTTTTTTGCAATTTCAATTGTCCTAGATTTTTAATGACTTAAAATATTAGTATTTAATAAACTTAAAATAATTTTATGTATTTGACAGTGTACATAAAATTTTAATTAGGTGTCCTCTCGTACTAAATATTTAAAGCAGAAAACAAAGAAAAATATTTTGCAGGTTATATATTCTTCATTTGTCTTTTTACAGACAAGAAAAAGGTAAAATTGTGTACCTCTCTGAGAATAACTTGGGTATGGTAAATCATACAGCAAATAGAGCTATACAGCCTGGACACTCATATCCCATATTCCCTATATTGGTTGCAGGTTTCTGTTTGGGTGACCAGAGCAAAAATCCAGGAATTCTGTTATCTACCAAATCCCAATGGCTCTTTGTTTAGACTGACATCAGATAGTAGCTATTCAATCTTATCAATAAAACAATAAAAAATATATGTAACTAAAACACATATCATTATTCTTTATATCCAGAGGTCCAGTACACATGATTAAACCAGGTCATTTACTGTTTTTTTGTTCCTCTGAGAGATACCTGCACAACCCAGGGAAGAGAGTAAAAGGAGGACAATCCAGCTGCTGTTATTCTTTCACCCAAAAGAATCTATATTATTGTTTATATCTTCAGTTTGTTCATTTTTATTACTCCATGACATATCCACTGTACTAATTGTTTCTTGTCTATCATCTAGATGCTTGCTTATACATTCACTGTTAAGACCCAAAGACTAGATTAGTAATGGTGTCTCTTTCTTCTGTCACTTTCAAGGTCTGATTTCCTAATTAGCCTTTTCCTTGAGTGAAAAGAGAGATGTGAAACTATGAGTATATGGGCTGTTATGTAACCTGTCAAGTCCTACTGTAGGTTGGGTGAGTATGGAAGGGGCAGGTGCGAGCCTCTCAGAAACTCAGACTCCTTCTGCAGCCTTCTCTTGTACATGTCTAGTCCACAGATTCCTCTTCTCTGGTTTGTCTTTCAGTACAATCTCAACTACTTTATACTTTTCTGAAATTCAACAGAATCTCTATTCTCTTAGTGTGATCTCATTCTTACTACTTTTATACATTTATTTGCTTTAGTAAATAATTTTTGTCCCATAAGTAGGATGTTAGAGAAAAGGTTAAATATACAGTTACGCACATCCTGCATTTTACCCTAGATATTTTGCTTCCTTTAAAAGTAAACCCCCAGATGGTTCATACTGCACCCATTGAGTGTGGATATACTCATCCCCTCATCTCCCCTCCCACCTGCCCAACACCTGATGAATGTTGTTACTATGTTTGCACATAAATATTGATTGGTTGGTGTTGATTTGCTGGTGAGTACATGTGGTGTGTATTTTTCCATTCTGGGATACTTCACTTAGTAGAATGGACTGGCTTTTACCTAGTATGACATAAATATATGTTGTATGTATTTGTGTTTGTTTCAGAAAAGGAATATATATCTAAAGTTTCAAATTTGAAAAAAAAAGAAACTACATATAATTCCATTTTAAACACTAATTGGATGTGGGGCAGATGTGGAGGGGGAGGGGATGGGTGTATACCTACCTAATGAGTGCAATGCGTACTCTCTGGGGAATGGACATGCTTGAAGCTCTGACTCGGGGGGTGGGGGACATGGGCAATATACATAACCTAAACTTTTATACCCCCATAATTTGGTGAAACAAAAAAAAGAAATACGTATATATTATTTAATGAGTATATATATACAAAGTATATTCTATTTGCTATGTTCACTCAGTATTTTCGTACACTGCTGTTGTTGAATTTAAAACTATCTATTGAAACACTAATAATAGGATAGAAGTATTCTCAATTATTAAGAATATTAAGAATTAAGGTGTATTTATTCCTTAATCTGGAGATTTAAAAGAATTTATAGTTTCTCTGTTTTTATATATTTACATGTATATACATATTTTGCTCGTCATTTTACAACATTTTCTAATGTTCAGGAAATTGCTGACATAATTATTCTAGACAAAGTGGAAAGAAATAACAAAAGTAGGAATTAGAAAAAACAAAACAACCTCCAATCAAAACTAGAACAGTATTTCTTAGAGTCTGGGTTGTGAACTAGGTGTGGTAGAAACTTAACTATTAAAGTTATTAGGTGTTTATAAGAACCTCTTTTGTCTGGACTCCTTTTTGCTGTTTGTTTCTGTTAAAACAATGTTTCTCAAACTTCAGTGTGCATCGTAGTCATCTGGAAAGCTTGTGAAAACAGATTGATAAGCTCCGTCACTAAAGTTTTTGATTCAGCAATGTTTGTGCTCTTGATTTGAAAGCACACTTAGGGAACAATTGTTTTTAAATAATCAGTTAAACAACATTTTTCTCAGTCAAATTTATTTAGAGATCAGACAATATGGAATTTCTATATATCCTAGATTCATTACTTAAGTAGCACTATAGCACTATACAATTTTTCTAAAAATTTCCATCCTCAGTCTTATAATATTGTATTTATTTGGAGGAGATCGTTGAAGAATTCCATAGGGCATCTGTTTCAAAGTTTGAAATACTATGTTTTTTTTATTACTTTTTCATGAGAAAGAAGACTGATAGCAATAATTGCAAATCAAACTATATAGTCACATAATCATAAGGTGAACGGGAAGTACCTCTGTCCCTCAGAAAAAACTTGTGAAGGTGAATCAACATTTGAACCATTACTCTAAAATTTTCATATGGAAATTGTTCCAAGTGTATAATAATGTGATGCTTACATCATCTGAAAAGAAAACTTCTAGGTTAAACGTATTTCAGGGCAATTGCTAAACAATAGCATCAATGTATTTCCCTCTACTTTTCAAGAAAAATAAATAAATTCACTAAGTGTATAGCAAGTGTTTTATTAGGGTTCTCCAGGAAAGCTGTCACCGCCTAGGGACTGTAAGTGCCGTAGCGACCCTGGGTGAGGGGCAGTCAAGCATGAGAACTGATGCTGCCCTCTGTAAGTGACCTGTCCTAGGGCAGGTGGACCAGTATCATGTGTGCCACCCACAGCTGTGGCAAGATGCTTCCCAACAGCCCTGCGCTCAACATGTCACAGGTTAAGAAACAGTGCTGGCAGGACAGCAAAGTAAATCCAATGAAAATAAAAGATTTGAAAACCATATGGAAGTTCTATTGTTGTCTAATTGAAGGATGCCCAAGGCCATGACAGACCATTTTCTTGATTTTCTCTTGTTAAACAGCCCTTTATAAATATGCATGCTGAGAAGAAGCATAAACGTAGCAAGTGCAGCACTTTATATGGTATGCAGTGGGATCACAGTATAGTCCCACATCTATGAAACTGGCCATGAGATCCATGTGGAACACAGAGATCTACTTAGTAAGAAAATAAAAAGCCAGATGTTGTCCATTAAGACCATCGAATCACTGAGCAACCAGCCAATCCCTGGACCAGACCCTCAAGAACTAGAATTTTTGGAAATAAGGCTAGTAGCATCTTTTTTTTTATTTTTTTTTTTATTTCATCTTATTGTTATGGGGGATACAGAATTGTAGGTTACATACGTTGCCCATGTACCGCCTTTCCCCCCAAGTCAGAGCTCCAGGCGTGTCCGTTCCCCAGATAGTGCACGTTGAACCCATCATGTAGGTATATATCCCTCCCTTCCCCACCCCACCTTCCCGAGTCAGAACCTTCAAGCGTTACCATTCCCCAAACGGTGCGCAATGCACTCATTGTGTAGGCATACACCCATTCCCTCCCCCAGCCCCCACCTCAGTCTGATATCCGATTGGTGTCGTTCCCAGATGTGTATTTAGGTGATGATCAGGGAAACCAATTTTCTGGTGAGTACATGTGATGCTTGTTTTTCCATTCTTGGGATACTTCACTTAATATAATGGGTTCCAACTCTCTCCAGGAGAACCATAGAGATGTCGTATCTTCATTATTTCTTATAGCTGAGTAATATTCCATGGTATACATATACCACAGCTTACTAATCCAATCATGTATTGATGGGCATTTGGGTTGTTTCCACATCTTTGCAATTGTGAATTGTGCTGCTAAAAACATTCGGGTACATGTGTCTTTGTTACAGAATGACCTTTTTTCCTTTGGGTATATGCCCAGTAATGGGATTGCTGGGTCAAATGGTAGGTCTACTTGAATCTGTTTAAGATATCTCCATAATGCTTTCCACAGGGGTTGCACTAGTTTACAGTCCCACCAGCAGTGTATGAGTGTTCCTGTCTCTCCACATCCACGCCAACATGTGTTGTTTTGGGTTTATTTGATAAAGGCCATTCTCACTGGGGTTAAGTGATATCTCATTGTGGTTTTGATTTGCATTTCTCTGATGATTAGAGATGTTGAGCATTTTTTCATATGTTTGTTAGTCATTCTTATATCTTCTTTTGAAAAGTTTCTATTCATGTCATTTGCCCACTTTTTGATAGGGTTGTTTGATTTTTTCTTGCTGATTTTCCTGAGTTCTAAATAGACTCTTGTTATCAGTCCTTTATCTGATGTGTAGCATGCAAAAATTTTTTCCCATTCTGTAGGTGGTCTGTTTATTCTCGTGACTGTTTCTTTGGCTGTGCAGAAGCTTTTTAATTTAATCAGGTCCCATTCATTAATTTTTGTTGCTGCTGTGATTGCCTTGGGGGTCTTCTTCATAAATTCTTTACCTAGGCCAATGTCTGTAAGAGTCTTTCCTACATTTTCTTCTAGAATTCTGATTGTATCATGCCTAAGGTTTAAGTCTGTTATCCACTGTGATTTGATTTTTGTGAGAGGTGAAAGCTGTAGGTCCTGTTTCAGTCTTCTACAAGTGGCTAACCAATTCTCCCAGCACCATTTATTGAATAGGGATTCTTGTCCCCAGAGTATATTCTTTCCCGCTTTGTCAAAAATTAGGTGACTATATGAGGATGGTTCTATATTTGGATTTTCTGTTGTGTTCCACTGGTCTGTGTCCCTATACTTGTGCCAGTACCAGGCTGTTTTAAGAACCACAGCCTTGTAGTATAGTTTGAGGTCTGGCAAATTAATACCTCCCATTTTGTTTTTGTTGCTTAAAATTGCTTTTGCTATACGGGGTCTTCTCTGATTCCATACAAAGTATATAATTATTTTCTCTATCTCTGTGAAGAATGATGTTGGTAATTTAATAGGGATTGCATTGAATCTGTAGATCACTTTGGGTAGTATAGACATTTTAACAATGTTGATTCTTCCGATCCACGAGCATGGTATATTTTTCCATCTATTTGCAAGTTCTGCTATTTCTTTTCTCAGTGTTTCATAGTTTTCCTTATAGAGGTCCTTTACCTCTTTAGTTAGGTATATACCTAGATATTTTATTTTCTTTGTTGCTATTTTGAAGGGTATTGAGTCTTTAATTTGGTTTTCCCATTGGCTGTTATTGGCATATATAAATGCCTCTGATTTGTGTATATTAATTTTGTAGCCTGAGACTTTGCTATATTCGTTAATCAATTCCAGGAGTCTCATGGTTGAATCCTGGGGGTTTTCCAGATATAGCATCATATCATCAGCAAAAAGTGAGAGTTTGATCTCTTCCTTCCCTATTTGGACTCCCTTGATTTTGCTCTCTTGCCTGATAGCTCTCACAAGGACTTCCAATACTATGTTGAAAAGTAATGGGGACAGTGGGCAGCCCTGTCTGGTTCCAGTTCTAAGTGGGAGTGCTTTCAATTTTTCCCCATTCAGTATGATGTTGGCTGTGGGTTTGTCATATATGGCTCGTATCATTTTTAGATAGGTTCCATCTACACCTATTTTGTTAAGCGTTTTTATCATAAAATGGTGTTGAATTTTGTCAAATGCTTTTTCTGCATCTAATGAGAGTATCATATGGTTTTTGTTTTTGCTTCTATTTATGTGGTGAATTACATTTATAGATTTCCATATGTTGAACCACCCCTGCATCTCTGGGATGAAGCCCACTTGGTCGTGGTGGATTATTTTTTTGATAAGTACTGGATTCGATTTGCCAGTATTGTACTGAAAATTTTTGCATCTATATTCATGAGAGAAATTGGTCTGTAGTTCTCTATGTTTGTTGCGCCCTTTCCTGGTTTTGGTATCAATGTTATATTGGCTTGGTAGAACGTGTTGGGGAGAATTCCATTCTTCTCAATATTGGAGAATAGTTTATGTAGGATGGGCACCAGTTCTTCTTTGTATGTATGGTAAAATTCAGGTGTGAACCCATCTGGACCAGGGCTTTTCTTTTTGAGAAGGTTTTTTATTGCTGTTTCGATTTCAGTTCTTGATGTTGGTCTGTTCAGGTACTCTATTTCTTCCTGGTTGTGCCTGGGAAGACTATGTGTTTCTAAAAATTTGTCCATTTCCTCCACATTCTCTAGTTTGTGTGCATAAAGATTTTTGTAGAATTCATAGATGATATCTTGTATCTCTGTAGCATCGGTTGTGATTTCTCCTTTCATGTTCCTAATGGAGGTTATTAGAGATTTTACTTGTGTGCTCTTGGTTAGTCTAGCCAGAGGTGTGTCTATTTTGTTTATCTTTTCAAAGAACCAATTTTTTGTTTTATTAATTTCCCTTATAGTTTCTTTGTTGTCCTTTTCATTTAATTCTGATTTGATCTTAGTAATTTCTCGCCTTCTGCTGGGTTTGGGATCGTTCTGTTCTTCCTTCTCCAGCTCTTTGAGGTTTTCTATTTGCAGGTTTTCTGTCTTTTTGATATAGACATTTATGGATATGAATTTTCTTCTCAGGACTGCTTTAGCTGTGTCCCATAAATTTTGATAAGTTGTATCTCCATTGTCATTTAATTCAAAGAAACTTTTGATTTCCATCTTGATTTCTTTTGAAGACTCTTGCAGCTCTACTGCCTTACAGCAGACTCTTTTGACACCTCTAAAAAGATTCCCAGAAGTTGCTTCTACCAAGCCCAAAGTGGCTTTGGGAGAATTACCAATGATTCAGTTTTCTCCTTTGCCTGTCTTTGTGCCCACAGCCAAGTCCTCCACCCAGCCTGTTGTATTAGGTGCCCATCAGGGCTCTAACATAGGGGTTGTGCACTTACTGCCCTGTGGATAGGAATCCTTATCCTCAGCCTAGATTCAGAGGACTGCTCTCCTAAGGAGAGCCTACCTCTTTCTAAAATTCAGCCTGTTAGTACAGATGTTTAAGTGAACTTGGGTAAAAATCCATCTAACTGTTTACAGAAACTAGGGAACACATGTCAAAAGAACAGAATTTCTTCAAACAGCATAGTGACAGAACTATCTTATGCCTCATACAGCTTTATACCTTCTTCACAGTGGGTCAGCCCTGATACCTCTGTGTGGTCTTGTCCTCAAACTGATTTGTTGTTTGATTCTCAGTGTCTCTTTCCATAAGTGTTCAGCTCTAAGGTAACATCATCTGTAGGTGCTCAGGATGATGTGTTCATAGAAGCTTGTTTCCAGTCAGGTGGATTGTCCAGGGAAACTAAAGCCAAAGGGACTCAAAAACCCACAGATTACCACATACAGATTTACCAACCCAGAATGTGCAGAGACATTTTTGAGAATGTTCCTCATCATACGATGTTGCTACACATAACTTTATAATATAAGCCACAGTTTAGTGGCAGAGACATTAAGTCATGGTTTGCTACCTCAGAATGACCCTAAGACACAGATTGTAAATTTCAGTGCATAGAATCACATGCTTCCTTCACGGAACATGACAGATAATCAGACACAAACCACAGATTTACTAAGTATTTAGAAAACACCTTGTCAAGTCATGTGTCTTGTAAGACATTGGATAATCATAGCATTTTGTCTGACACCAATCCTGGACCTAACCTGAATCCTGGGCCTGACACTCAGCTCCCATCTGGCCCAACCCAGAATCCCAGAACAGATTTTAAAATGAAAGAGTTTTTTTTCAGCCTCAAATATCCAGACTCAAACTGAAGAGAGTGAACTTAGCCCTATGAACACTGAACAAGTCTTGAAATCACAGGACAGAGAGACCCAAAATGACTTCCTACCCTCAGACACTTTGCTCACTCATATAGATGTAGGGGAAATTCTGACTTCTTACGCCTTGCCATATGTGATGTGCAGACACATATTTGTTTTTAGACAGTAGCACTCATTTGCCTCCAGGAAGTATCTGAAACACTCCAGCTTTTCTGTGAGTACTGATTCCCCACACAGACATGCAAAATTTGTGCTGCTAAAACATACCTGCTGTAGAAAGCAAAGTTCAGTTGAACAGTACAGAAACAGAGTCTATGAGTTCTGGTTTTGAAACGCTGGGGACTTTGTTCTTCACCAGCCATGATACTCAAACAGCAAGGGACACTTTCTTCCAGCCTATTTGTCCTGGAACATGAAGCAGTCTCAGTTCAGCTCTGTGGAAACTCAGTGTATGCTGAATACACAGTGTCCCCAACTTCAAAAGTGAAGTGTATGTATACGATGGAAGTTATCATGTCCCTCTTGATTTAGAAAATCGGGAATAGGGATAACAGTATTAATTCTGTTCAATGCAGTCTATGATGCAATTGCTTAGATTCTTTGCTGCTCTTTGCCTTTCATACTTGTAAACAGGAAATTTGGGTACAAATGTGAGTATGTTATAAAGTGTAAGATGTAGATCTAAAAATCATTATTTTCATGTTGCCTACATTTGCTCTTTCAGAGCTACTTTTTCTGTCTTTAAAAAATATGTGTTTCAAACCTATAAAACCCATAGAGTCATTTAGCTGAAGCCAAGCTTACCAGGTACTACGGTATAAACTTTGGAAATCTTCAAAATATTTTAGTCAAATTGTAACATACTTAACTTTAGTGCACCTAAAATATGTTGACACTACTTATTAGAAAATTCTGTTTCCATCCAGTAATATCTAAAGAAATCTGATGTTGCCATCATCAGATTTAAACAACAGTTTAAATCTGCTTCCTACAGTTTCATGGGCTGTGGAATCTCTTTTTTGACATCTAAACACCAAGGAAAACTACAGTTGTCTTTGGCTTTTGTGGTAGTTTTCATGTAGTCAATACTACCCTTCTCTACATGACCTCTTTTTCTACCAACATATGTACAGTACTTTCTTGATAAGAGGTTTGTTACAAAATTACTACCCATAGAAAGAGCCTCAAGCACTTAACATAAATAGTGATCCTTCTACATCAGAGTAAGTGATCCAAACCATGGGAACATGGGGTTGGCTATTAGTTCATCCTGGGGTGTGGTCTACCTATATCCTGTCTGTTTCCCACAGTTGGCCAGAGTGGGGCTCTAGAGCTGGTTCCCAAAGTGCACCCACAGGCTGGATCTGAGTTTTGTCACTCTAAATGAGAAAGAACAGTGGGAAGAGAAAAGGACATTCCCGTCCTAGATTTCAAGACTTTGCACTTCTAAGCCTGATAAGACAAGAGTGCAATGTACCATTATTTTAAAGTGAATTGTCTTCCATTTACCACTCATCACCTTTTCCTTGAATAACAAAAGACATTGTTCAAGGTAGGATACTCTTTGTGCCTTGAGGCTAGCATTATAGAATAGATCCATCTAGAATATGGTATTCTGCATTTTGGTGCTTAATTTTTCTAAAGAGAGTAATACCAAAAAGTCTTCCATGAAGAAAACAGAGGTGAACACGTTGTTTCAATAATTGAAAATATTTTCTGTGTTTTAGACATGCGCAGGATCAAGTATGCTTTCGGGGTTTTCTGTATTTAGGTAGGTAATCCTGAATTCTCACTTGTTTGATAAGTTTTAGGCAGGTAAGAATCAGTGCAGCCTCTAACTTCTCTAAGTTTATCAAAAATGCACAGAGTTCTGTTGCTGATGGCTAAATCCTCAAAATAAAACCTAAGAGGGGCCTAATAATTCCTTAAAGTAAATTGATGGTTTAGCTACTAATTCCCATCCAATACCTCTAATACAAAAGAAGTGTCGATAATGGAGAAATAACATGTCCTGGGCAGATGAGCTTTATCTAGTAGATAAAAGTTTGCTTTGGTCACAGTTGCCTATGCATATGGGTTTCAAAAAAAAACATCAACCCTTAAGTTAGAATTTCATTATGTGTTAGAACTGTCATTGCCTTAATGTTGAAAATTCTATGTAAGTCCTGCAGATAAAGGAGAGCTGAATGTTTATGGCTTTTTGTAAATATATATGCAGTGATCTATGGCTGTTAAAAAACAATTTTGTTTTGACAATGTTTTTTAATTCACCCAATATATTTATAGAAAAATGGAGCATGTTAATAGTTCTTCAAGTGGAAATACAGTTTCGCTTCAATACCTTAATTATTTGAATTGATTATTTGTAAAGACTAAAATTCAGTGAATAAAGAGAAGCCAGAATTCTAAAGAAACAGATATGGAAGACCTGCATGGTGAAAAATAAAAAAATTCAGAGAAATTACAGAAGTCCAAATAAATAGACAGGTTTACGCTGGTTAGATCAAAACACTCAATATTGAAGAATATAAAATTTCCAGAAATGCATGTATAGATTTAATAAAATATCACCAGAATCCCTGTAGGATTTCTTGTAGAAAGTTCCAACATGAATATAATATTCACGTGGAAAATGCAAAAGATGCAGACTAGTCAAAAGCAACTTTGCAAGAGAAGAACAAGTGTGGAGGTCTACTGCTATCTGATTCTAAGACTAAATTTAGAACTTCAGCATTAAGACAGTGTGGTATTATTGTAAAGTTAGGCAAATAAAGTGAATAGAACAGAGATACAGAAATAGACCCACCAAAAACAGACAGCTGATTTTGGACAAAGGTGTAAAGATAATTCAGCTGAGAAATAATAGGCTTTATGAAAAATGATGTTGAAATAATAGGATATACATGAGCAAAAAAAAAAAGAAGAAAGCCTCTTTGGTCCTGATAATATTGAAAAATTGAATCCAGGTGGATCAGACCTAAATATACAACCTAGAAATACAACACTAAAAGCATGAACTCTAAAAGGAAAAAAATATTAAATTAACTTTATCGAAATTCAAAGTTTCTGCGTCTCAAAAACTTAGTTAAAATGAAAAAATTAAAAATAACAACTCATGGACTTTCAGAAAACATTTGCAAATTATGTATTAGGTATAGTGTTTGTGTGCAGAATATATAAAGAGGTCTCAGAACTCAATACTAACAAAACATAATATAAAAATATACAGAGGATCTAAACACTTAACCAAAGAAGAACTATGGATGACAAGTAAGAACTAGAGAAGGTGCTCAACTTCCTTGCTCATCCCACTGTACTCCTTTGTCTTTGTTTTTCCTTGGCTCCTCCCCCTTTGCCTAGTAGGATTTCTCTCAGTTGAAAGTTGGGGAGCAATTTATAGTGCCTGTCCGGATTTGAGCTGTAATTTGCATGAGATGGACAACTTTACTTGGAGTTGGCTCCTGAAAGAAATCTAGATCTTTGGCCACATTAAAATTTTGTTTTCATTAGCTCTGACTCGACCATACTAATCAAGATACTCAGACCAACCAATTTTATACATATATATGTGGGTTTGCCTGAATATATCATAATTGTCACCTGTGGTGGAAAATAGTGGCATAAAATGTAAATTCAGTTGTTAAAAAGAATTGCCTATAGTTGATGGATGTTTATCATTTCAAGACTATAATGAGCTGTGGGACAATTTGTCCAAATCCACAGTGCCCAGTAGAAGAGCTTCACTTTATCTTCCTACAGGAAATCTTCAGGTGCTCTCATGGGAATTTCAGTTTTCCACTCCTTCCTCTTCTGCCAAAAGCACACAGTTGTACCATTAGTTGACTGTTCTTTCCAAAGCAAATTTATGTAAACAACATTTTTCTGAGCTTGGGAAATGAAGCTTACAGAATGAATTACTTGCAAGAAACTGATGCCTTTGTTATTGTGGTTCCTGTCTTATTGTTTTGCTTGTGCTTTAGAAAGCCTTACACTATTAAAGGAACTTCACAATTTCTTTTAAGTTTCTGGTAAGAGAGAAATGGTTTCTATGATACTATCTTTTATGTAGAAAGTTAAATATATTGTTTACTTTATAATAATTTTAGGTTGGATTTATAAGACGCCAGGACAGGTGAGAAATGGAAAACAAATGGTAATTTTTCTGCATATTTTATTTTCATGACTTAATCTGGACACTCAAAATAGTTGTAAGCATGAGTTTTCACCTTTAACAATTTTTATTATCTTGGTAATTTAATTATGATGAATTTATAAGCTAAGTTCTGGTTAATTAAAAAGGTAAATAAGTTAAACCAGGTTGAAAGATTTATGTCATAATGGTTTTAATGTAAGCAACCTTTGTGATGATTAAAATAAAAAAAACCCAATCTATAGAATTAAATATATATTCTGAATAAAACTTTTAAGGTAAGTCACTTAAATATTAGCTCCTAGATCCTTTCACCCAGACAGTGATTTAATTTGGTATCATCTATATCTCAAAATATTAATAATGTGTACACATATGTATATAGTATGAAATACACAGAAAATATCTCTCCAATGATCATTTTATTACTTCTTAAATTACCGCATTTATGTCTGAAGTACAAACAAATTGAATTTGAAAATTTTCAGATATTTTGTTATTTCAAATTATGTAAAAGGAAACCATATGAAATAAAAATACATTTAACAATTGGAATTATTGTCTCTGCCATTTATATAGCCTGATCAGGTTATAGTCTTTGACTTTATCTTATTCAGCTAAAAAATTTGTGGATAAAAAAATGTTCTCAATAGTAAAATTAATGATATTCCTGGAAAATGTCACTTGCAATCATTGTAAAAAGAAAGAGAAAGCAACTTTTAAATATGTAAAGAAGTTTAGGGCAGTGCTAGTATCTTTATAAATAACACAAAGATTGTAAAGTAAACTTTACAATCAAATCTCTCTTTCATGCAAAAATCACCAAAGGAAAACAATCTTTGAATTTTGAATAACAGAAAAAGAAAATCCCAGGGTTGATATCTTTTAATAAATCCTGGGGTTAAGACAAATATATACCCTCCACCCAAGCCTATGAACTTCCCACTTGATTTAGTCTTCAGCCTTTCTCTGATGCTTCCTTTCTCCAACTTCTTTGTTTGTCTTTTGTATGCATTTATTATTCTCTACCTATTTTTCTTCCTCCTTGTTCTCCTTTCACCCATCCAAATTCCCTTCCACCTCTTTGTTAAAGTAATGAAAAGTCTCCTCTGCAAATCTTCCTCTCTTCTCCCTTTGACAACTTCTGTCAAAAAAAAAAAATTCTATAGAAAAAAATTTACATTTGTCCATGGCAGTAGACAAATGCCCACTATTCTCGTTTCTTATAGTGCTTTATTTTATTTCACTTACTGTTCTGTCTCTTGTTACCCACTTAATTCTCATTATTATCTGACCTTAATTCAATTATTAAATGGGAAGTGCTCCCAATAAAGTCTCTAATCATTTGTTAATTTCTACACTCAATGATCTCAGTTCACTTCTTGTTCTACTAGAGCATTTATTTTTTTGCCTTATATTATTGTGGCCCTGTACTTCACTTTGTCCTTCTTGAATACCTCTCCTGTCCTTATGTCCACACACTCAGCTTCTCAGCATCCCTCCTGCTTCTCTGATCAGTCTGCTGGGTATTCATTTCTGGCCTCTCCGTAGTCTTTCTTCTGCTTGTGTCAGGGCTTTGGTTGCAATAGGAAATTAGTTTATTGAATGGATATTGTCTCTAACACAGAAAAGTTGCTAGAGTTTGAAAAATCACCTGGGAAAATGGGCAATAATAGAAGGAAGCAGGACAGCTGGCCAATAACAGAAAGCATGTGCCAACTTAGTTCAATGAAAGCTCCTCCTACTGCTGCTCACTTTCAGATGCCCTAACTGACAATGTCAGTGTCATTGTTGTGGATGCAGGATACATTTGCTGGAGACTTAGTATGTCTGCCTTGGCTTTTTTTTTTTTTTTTTTTTTTGCCACCAGAATTCTCTATTACCTTGTAATTGTCTCTCTCTCTCCATGTTCTAAATCTAGTTTGGGTAGATTTGACTGAGCAAACATGCATCAAGTCCCCTTACTCTAGGTGCTAGGGGGATGAGAAAGTATCTTTCTAGCATTTTTGCTTCTAGAGTGGGTGGAAGCCTCTGCTCACCACCAAGAATCATGTGGTAGAAAAGGGGCTCAGGTGTTGGTCATCTAATAAATGACATGTACAGTAGTCCCCCCTTATCTGCAGGGCATCTGTTCTAAGACCCTCACTGAATTCCTGAAATCTCAACTGAACCCTTCATATACTGCACTATGTTTTTTCCTATACACAGTACCTGTTATAAAGTTTAATTTAAGTTGGACACCGTAACATATTAACAACAGTAACAAATAATAAAATACTAACATTATAGCAGCATACTATGATAAAAATTATGTCAATGCGACCTCTCTGTCTCAAAATATCTTATTGTATGTAACATTTTTTGAGTGTAGTTTGTCACAGGTAACTGAAACCATGGATAGGAAAGGGGGACTACTGTGTCCATTTTTTTACCTGTCTAATGTAGCCTCCTCAAGTGTCTATCTTGCTAATCATCCCTTTGTTTTGTATACTCTGCAATGGAGGGGTCATCTGTAACTATGCCTTCATGATTCCCATGACTCCAAGGTCATCATTTTTTTAAGATTTATAGACATATGATAGTAAATATATCTCACCTAAGTGTTCAGAGGACACTCTTTCCATATTTGGCCAATGCTCCTAAGTCCTCAATCTCAATTTTTGAAAAACTTCTACCCAGTAACCAAGTGATTCATCTCTCCTTCACTAAGTATGCCCTTCACACCTAATAGGCACCAGTCCTGATGACTCCATAGTCTGCATTCTTTGATTCCATTACTTAGTTCTCCTCATCACTTCTAATGCCATACCACTCATGGTCTAATCACTTCACATACATTTGAATCACTTTGAGAACATTGTCAAAATTAAGAATCCTAGGTTTCATTCTTGTACTACTGTGCATATACTTACCATATTACCTTGCAATCTATATTTCTCACAAAGAGCTCCCCCAGAGCATTCTGATGTGTAATCTGTCTTGGGGGAAACACTGGAAAATAGTAGCGGTTTCCTGATTAGTATTGCTGACTCCATTTTCCCCTTCTCACAATCTGTTTTCTACACTACCAAATATTTGATTTAAAAAATATCTCATAATCCCACTCCCCATTTGAAAAGTTTTCAGTGCATGACCATTGCCTGAGAATAAAAGGTCAAGATCCTTAACATGGCATTTAATTCCTTTATTAATCCTGGACCTTCCAATATCTTTTCCTTTGATGCTGAATCCAAGTCCAGACACAGGATTTCCTTACCATATTCAATCTTGTCCTGGCAAATTTAGCACATGCTCAGAATGTATCTCCTGTTGTCTAAATCCATTAAATTCTGCATATTTTTGAAAGGAAAGTAATCATATTTTAATTCCTTTCTTCTATTTCCTAAATAGTTTCCTTCAGTTTAGTAGTAATAAACAAAATGAAAAGGTGATCTGAGAAGAGTTTTATTTGAATTCCTCTACCCCAATTTCAACTCATAGTAATTATTAATGCATAGTGAATATATAGTCTTTACATTTACTGTGTTTCATTTCAGAGGACCCATGTGAGGACATGGAAAAGGAAAATGCAACATTGCTGACAGAGTTTGTTCTCACAGGACTTACTCAACAACCAGAATGGAAAATCACCCTGTTCCTGGCATTCTTGGTGATATATCTCATCACCATTGTGGGGAACCTTGGTCTGATTACTCTCATCTGGAATGACCCTCACCTGCACATCCCCATGTACTTATTCCTTAGATATTTAGCCTTTGTGGATGCTTGGTTATCTTCCACAGTGACCCCCAACATGCTGGTGAACTTCTTATCTGAGAGTCAGATGATGTCTCTCTCTGAATGCATGGTACAATTTTTTTCCCTTGCAATCAGTTTAACCACAGAAAGTTTTCTCTTGACATCAATGGCGTATGATCGCTATGTAGCCATAGGCAAACCGTTACTCTATCCAGTGATTATGACCAATGAGCTATGCATCCGGTTATTAGTCTTGTCATTCCTAGGTGGATTTCTTCATGCCATAATTCATGAAGGCCTTTTATTTAGGTTAACCTTTTGTAATTCCAACATAATACATCACTTTTTCTGTGACATTATCCCATTGTTAAAGATTTCTTGTACTGACACTTCTATTAATTATCATGTGCTTTATGTTTTTGCAGGTGCAATTCAAGCTTTCAGCATTCTGACTATTCTTGTCTCTTATACATCTGTTCTCTTTACAATCTTAAAAAACAGGTCTGTCAAAGGCATAAGGAAAGCCTTCTCCACCTGTGGAGCTCACCTCTTATCTGTGTCTTTATACTATGGCCCTCTTCTCTTCATGTATGTTTTCCCTGAATCTCCACAAGGTAATGATCGAGACATGATAGACTCTCTATTTTACACTGTTATAATTCCTTTCTTAAATCCAATTATCTATAGTCTGAGAAATAAGCAAGTCATAGACTCATTGAAAAAAACATTGAAGAGAAAAGTTTAGGTCTTCTAGTAATATCTTTTCTCTTTTTAGTAAAAGAGTCACAAAATTTTTCAGGTTAGATGTGGGTACAATTTGGTACATGTTGAACGTTTTTTTGTAATTCCAATTGTCCTAGATTTTTAATGACTTAAAGTGTTAGTATTTAATAAACAAAATATTTTTGAAAACATGCATAAAGTTTTAATTAGGTGTCCTCTTGTATTAAATATTTAAAGCATAAAACAAAGGAAACCATTTTGCAGGTTATATGTTCTTCATTTGTTTTTATAAAGGCAAGAAAAGGTAAAATTGTGTACCTCTTCTGAGAATAACTTAGGTATGGTAAATCATACAGCAAATAGACCTATACAGCCTGTACACTCATATCCCATATTCCCTATATTGGTTGCAGGTTTCTGTTTGGGTGACCAGAGCAAAAATCCAGGATTCTGTTATCTTCCAAATCCCAATGGCTCTTGGGTTAGAGTGACATCAGAGAGAAACTGTTCAATCTTATTAATAAAACTATATAAAATATGTGTACCTAAAACACATATCATTATTCTTTATATCCAGAGGTCCAGTACACATGATTAAACCAGGTCATTTACTGTCTTTTTGTTCCTCTGAGAGATACCTGCACAACCCAGGGAAGAGAGTAAGAGGAGGACAATCCAGCTTCTGTTATTCTTTCACCCAAAAGAATCTATATTATTGTTTATATCTTTAGTTTGTTCATTTTTATTACTCCATGACATATCCACTGTACTAATTGTTTCTTGTCTATTATCTAGATGTTTGCTTATACATTCACTGTTCAGATCCAAAGACTAGATTAGTAATGTAAGCATCTGGTGTCTATTCTTCTGTCACTTTCAAGGTCTGATTTCCTAGTTAGCTTTTTCCTTGAATGAAAAGAGAGATGTGAAACTATGAGTATATGGGCTGTTATGTAACCTGTCAAGTCCTACTGTAGGTTGGGTGAGTATGGAAGGGGCAGGTGCGAGCCTCTCAGAAACTCAGACTCCTTCTACAGCCTTCTCTTGTACATGTCTAGTCCACAGATTCCTCTTCTCTGGTTTGTCTTTCAGTACAATCTCAACTACTTTATACTTTTCTGAAATTCAACAGAATCTCTATTCTCTTAGTGTGATCCCATTCTTACTTCTTTTGTACATTTATTTGCTTTAGTAAATAATTTTTGTCCCATAAGTAGGATGTTAGAGAAAAGGTAAAATATACACTTGTGCATACCCTGCATTTCAGCCTAGATATTTTGCTTCCTTTAAAAGTAAACTCCCAGATGGTTCGTACTGCACCTATTGGGTGTAGACATACTCATTCCCTCATCTCCCCTCCCACCTGCCTGACACCCGATGAATGTTGTTACTATGTGTGCACATAAATATTGATTGGTTGGTGTTGATTTGCTGGTGAGTACATGTGGTGTGTATTTTTCCATTCCGGGATACTTCACTTAGTAGAATGGACTGACTTTTACCTAGTTATGATATAAATATATGTTGTATGTATTTGTGTTTGTATCACAAAAGGAATATATATCTAATGTTTCAAATTTGAAAAAAAAAGAAACTACATATAATTCCATTGTAAAAGAAATATGTATATGTTATTTAATGAATATATATACATATACATATATATAAAGTATATCCTATTTGCTATGTTTACTCAGTATTTTGGAACACTGTTGATGTTCAATTTGAAACTATCCATTGAAACACTAATAACATGATAGAAGTATCCTAAATTATTAAGAGTATTAAGAATTAAGGTGTATTTATGCCTTAATCTGGAGATGTAAAATAATTTATAATTCCCCTGTCTTTATATATGTACATGTATATACATATTTTTCTCCTCATTTTACAACACATTCTAATGTTCAGGAAATTGCTGACAGAATTACTCTAGAAGAAGTGGAAATAAATAACATAAGTAGGAATTAGAAAAAACATAACAACCTCCAATCAAAACTAGAACAGTATTTCTTAGAGTCTGTGTGTGAACTAGCTGTGGTAGAATCTTAACTATTAAAGCTATTAGGTGTCTACCAGAACCTGTTTTGTCTAGACTCCTTTTTGTTGTTTGTTTCTGTAAAAACAATGTTTCTCAAACTTCAGTGTGCATTGTAGTCATCTGGAAAGCTTGTGAAAACAGATTGATAAGCTCCGTCACTAAAGTTTTTGATTCAGCAATGTTTGTGCTCTTGATTTGAAAGCACGCGTAGGGAACAATTATTTTTAAATAATCAGTTAAGAAACATTTTTCTCATTAAAATTATTTAGAGATCAGACAATATGGAATTTCTACACATCCTAGATTTATTACTTAAATAGCACTATAGCACTATACAATTTTTCTAAAGGTTTCCAACCCCTGCTTTGTGCTTTTGTATGTATTTGGAGGAGATTGTTGCAGAATTCAATAGGGCATCTGTTTGAAAGTTTGAAATACTATGGTTTTTTATTACTATTTCATGAGAAGGAAGACTGATAGCAATGATTGCAAATAAACAATGTAGTCACATAATAATAATAAAGTGAATGGGAAGTACCTCTGTCCCTTAGAAAAAAACCTGTGAAGGTGAATCAACATTTGAACCATTACTCTAAAATTTTCATATGGAAATTGTTCCAAGTGTATAATAATGTGATGCTTACATCATCTTAGAAGGAATCTTCTAAGTTAAATGTATTTCAGGGCAATTGCTAAACAGTGGCATCAAGGTATTTCCCTCTAATTTTCAAGAAAAATAAATAAATTCACTAAGTGTATAGCAAGTGTTTGTATTAGGGTTCCCCAAGAGAGCCGCCACCACCTAGGGACTGTAAGTGCCTTAGGGACCCCGGGTGAGGGGCAGTCGAGCATGAGAACTGATGCTGCCCTCTGTAAGTGACCTGTCCTAGGGCAGGTGGACCAGTATCATGTGTGCCACCCACAGCTGTGGCAAGATGCTTCCCAACAGCTCAACATGTCACTGGTTAAAAAACAGTGCCGGCAGGACAGCAAAGTAAATCCAATGAAAATAAAAGATTTGAAAACCATATGGAAGTTCTATTGTTGTCTAATTGAAGCATGCCAAAGACATGACAGACCATTTTCTTGATCTTCTCTTGTAAAACAGCCCTTTATAAATATGCATGCTGAGAAGAAGCATAAACGTAGCAAGTGCAGCACTTTGTATGGTATACAGTGGGATCTCATTATAGTCCCGCATCTATGGAACTGGCCATGAGATCCATGTGGAACACAGGGATTCACCTAGTAAGAAAATGAAAAGCCAGATGTTGTCCATTAAGACCATTGAATCATTGAGCAACCAGCCAATCCCTGGACCAGACACTCAAGAACTAGAATTTTTGGAAATAAGGCTAGTAGCATATTTTGAAGACTCTTGCAGCTCTACTGCCAGAAAGCAGATTCTCTTGACACCTCTAAAAAGATTCCCAGAAGTTGCTTCTACCAAGCCCAAAGTGGCTTTGGTTAAACTACCAATGATTCAGTTTTTTCCTGTGCCTGTCTTTGTGCCCACAGCCGAGTCCTTCACCCAGCCTGTCGTATTAGGTGCCCATCAGGGCTCTAACACAGGGGCTATGCACTTTCTGCCCTTGTTGATAGGAACCCTTATCCTCAGCCTAGATCCAGAGGATTGCTCTCCTAAGGACAGCCTACCTGTTTCTAAAATTGAGCCTGTTAGTACAGATGTTTAAGTGAACTTGGGTAAAATTCACCTAACTGTTTACAGAAACTAGGGAACACAAGTCAAAAGAACAGAATTTTTTCAAACAGCATAGTGACAGATCTATCTTATTCCTCATACAGCTTTATACCTTCTTCTCAGTGGGTCAGCCCTGATACCTCTGTGTGATCTTGTTCTCAAACTGATTTGTTGTTTGATTCTCAGTGTCTCTTTCCATAAGTGTTCAGCTCTAAGGTAACATCATCTGTAGGTACTCAGGATGATGCGTTCATAGATGCTTACTTCCAGTCTGGTGGGCTGTCCAGGGAAACTGAAGCCAAAGGGACTCAAAAACCCACAGATTACCACATACAGATGGACTAACCCAGCATGTGCAGAGACATTTTTGAGAATGTTCCTTCATCATGTGATGTTGCTACAGATAACTTTATAATATAAGCCACAGTTTAGTAGCAGAGACAGTAGTAAGTCATGGTTTGCTATCTCAGAATGACCCTAAGATAATAAGAAATCTGCAAAAATTATAAATTTCTGTACATAGAATAGTGTGCTTCCGTCACAGAACATGACAGATAATCAGACACAAACCACAGATTTACTAAGTATTTAGAAAACACCTTGTCAAGTCATGTGTCTTGTCAGATATTGGATAATTGTAGCCTTTTGTCTGACCCCAATCCTGGACCTAACATGAATCCTGGGCCTGACGCTCAGCTCCATCTGGCCCAACCCAGAATCCCAGAACAGATTTTAAAATGAAAGAGTTTTTTTTCAGCCTCAAATATCCAGACTCAAACTGAAGAGAGTGAACTTAGCCCTATGAACACTGAACAAGTCTTGAAATCACAGGACAGAGAGACCCAAAATGACTTCCTACCCTCAGACACTTTGCTCAGTCATATAGATGTAGGGGAAATTCTGACTTCTTACGCCTTGCCATGTGTGATGTGCAGACACATATTTCTTTTTAGACAGTAGCACCCATTTGCCTCCAGGAAATATCTGAAACACTCCAGCTTTTCTGTGAGTACTGATTCCCACACAGACACGCAAAATTTGTGCTGCTAAAACATACCTGCTGGCCGGGCATGGTGGCTCACGCCTGTATTCCTAGCACTCTGGAGGCCGAGGCGGGTGAATCGTATGAGCTTAGGAGTTCCAGACCAGCGTGAGCAAGAGCAAGACCCCATCTCTACTAAATTAGAAAGAAATTATTTGGAGAACTAAAAATAGATACAGAAAAAATTAGCCAGGCATGGCGGCACATGTAGTTCCAGCTATTTGGGAGGCTGAGGCAGGAGGATCACCTGAGCCCAGGAGTTTGAGGTTGCTGTGAGCTAGCCTGACGTCACGGCACTCTAGCTGAGCAACAGAGTGAGACTCTGTCTTAAAAAAAAAAAAAATGCTGTAGAAAGCAATGTTCACTTGAACAGTACAGAAACAGTCTATGAGTTCTGGTTTTGAAACCCTGGGGACTTTGTTCTTCACCAGCAGTGAATCTCAAACAGCAAGAGACAATTTCTTTCAGCAGATTTTGTCTGGAACATGATGCAATCTCAGTTCAGCTCTGTGGAAACCCAGTGTATGCTGAGTACACAGAGTCTCCAACTTCAAAAAGTGAAGTGGATGTATGCGATGGCAGTTACCATGTCCTTCTCAATGTAGAAAATGGGGAATAGGGATAACAGTATTAATTCTGTTCAATGCAGTCTATGATGCAATTGCTTAGATTCTTTGCTGCTCTTTGCCTTTCATACTTGTAAACAGGAAATTTGGGTACAAATGTGAGTATGTTATAAAGTATAAGATGTAGATCTAAAAAATCATTATTTTCATGTTGCCTACATTTGCTCTTTCAGAGCTACTTTTTCTGTCTTTAAAAAATATGTTTCAAACCTATAAAACCCATAGAGTCATTTAGCTGAAGCCAAGCTTACCAGGTACTACGGTATAAACTTTGGAAATCTTCAAAATATTTTAGTAAAATTGTAACATACTTAAATGCATCTAAAATATTTGGACACTACTTATTACAAAATTCTGTTTCCCTATAGTAATATCTAAAGAAATCTGATGCTGCAACCATCAGATTTAAACAACAGTGTTTCTGTGGTTTTAGATTCTTGCTTCCTACAGTTTCATGGGCTATGAAATCTCTTTTGTGATATGAAAACACCAAGGAAAACTACAGTTGTTTTTGGCTTTTGTGGTAGTTTTCATGTAGTCAATACTACCCTTCTCTGCATGAGCTCTTATTATACCAACATAAGTGTATAGTACTTTCATCATAAGAGGTTTGTTGTTATGAAATTACTGCCTATACAAAGAATGGCAAGAACTTAGCATAAATAGCGATCCTTCTATATCAGAGTAAGTCAACCAAACCATGGGAACGTGCGGTTGGCTATTATTTCATCCTGGGATGTGTTCTACCAATATCCTGTCTGTTCTCCACAGTTGGCCAGAGTGGGGCTCTGGAGCTGGTTCCCAAAGTGCACCCACAGGCTGGATCTGAGTTTGGTCCCTCTAAATGTTAAAGAAGAGTGGGAAGAGAAAAGGGCATTCCCTCCCTAGATTTCAACACTTTGTACTTCTACTAAGCCTGATAAGACAAGAGTGCAATGTATCATTATTTCAAAGTGAATTTTCTTCCATTCACCGCTCATTACGTTTTCCTTGAATAACAAAAGTCATTGTTCAAGCTAGGATACTATTTTTGCCTTAAGGCTAGCAATTATAGAATAGATGCATCTAAAATATGGTATTCTGCATTTTGGTGCTTAATTTTTCTAAAGAGAGTAATACCAAACAGTCTTCTTTGAAGAAAACAAAAGTGAATGCATTATTTCAATAATTGAGAATATTTTCTGTGTTTGAGACATGCGCAGGATCAAGTATGCTTTGGGGGTTTTCTGTATTTAGGAAATCCTGAATTCTCACTTGTTTGATAAGTTTTAGGCAGGTAAGAATCAGTGCAGCCTCTAACTTCTCTAAGTTTATCAAAAATGCACAGAGTTCTGTTGCTGATGGCTAAATCCTCAAAATAAAACCTAAGAGGGGCCTAATAATTCCTTAAAGTAAATTGATGGTTTAGCTACTAATTCCCATCCAATACCTCTAATACAAAAGAAGTGTCGATAATGGAGAAATAACATGTCCTGGGCAGATGAGCTTTATCTAGTAGATAAAAGTTTGCTTTGGTCACAATTGTCTATGCATATGGGCTTCAAAAAAAAACATCAACCCTTAAGTTAGAATTTCATTATGTGTTAGAACTGTCATTGACTTAATATTGAAAATTCTATGTAAGTCCTGCAGATAAAGGAGAGCTGAATGTTTATGGCTTTTTGTAAATATATATGCAGTGATCTATGGCTATTAAAAAACAATTTTGTTTTGACAATGTTTTTTAATTCACCCAATATATTTACAGAAAAATGGAGCATGTTAATAGTTCTTCATGTGCAAATACTGTTTTGCCTCAATACCTTAGTTACTTGAATTGATTACTCCTAAAAACGAAAATTCAGTGAATAAAGAGAAGCCAGAATTCTAAAGAAACAGATATGGAAGACCTGCATGGTGAAAAATAAAAAAATTCAGAGAAATTACAGAAGTCCAAATAAATAGGTTTACGCTGTTTAGTTCAAAAGACTCAATATTGAAGAATATAAAATTTTCAGAAATGCATGTATAGATTTAATAAAATATCACCAGAATCCCAGCAGGATTTTTTGTAGAAAGTTTCAACATGAATATAATATTCTCATGGAAAATGCAAAAGATGCAGACTAGTCAAAAGCAACTTTGCAAGAGAAGAACAGGTGTGGAGGTCTACAGCAATCTGATTCTAAGACTAAATTTAGAACTTCAGAATCAAGACAGTGTGGTATTATTGTAAAGACAGGCAAATAAAGTGAATAGAACAGAGATACAGAAATAGACCCACCATATACAGACAGCTGATTTTGGACAAAGGTGCAAATGTAATTCAGCCGAGAAATAATAGGCTTTATGAGAAATGATGTTGGAATAATAGGATATACATGAGCAAAAAAAAAAAAAAAGCCTCTTTGGTCCTGATAATATTCAAAAATTGAATCCAGATGGATCATAGACCTAAATATACAACCTAGGAATACAACACTAAAAGCATGAACTCTAAAAGGAAAAAAAAATATTAAATTAACTTTATCGAAATTCAAAGTTTCTGCTTCTCAAAAACTTAGTTAAAATGAAAAAATTAAAATAAACAACTCACAGACTTTCAGAAAACATTTGCAAATTATGTATTAGGTATAGTGTTTGTGTCCAGAATATATAAAGAGGTCTCAGAACTCAATACTAACAAAACATAATATAAAAATATACAGAAGATCTAAACACTTAACCAAAGAATAACTATGGATGACAAGTAAGAACTAGAGAAGGTGCTCAACTTCCTTGCTCATCTCATTGTAGTCCTTTGTCTTTGTTTTTCCTTGGCTCCTCCCCCTTTGCCTAGTAGAGTTTCTATCAGTTGAAAGCTGGGGAGCAATTTATAATGCCTGTCTGGATTTGAGCTGTAATTTGCATGAGATGGACAACTTTACTTGGAGTTGGCTCCTGAAAGAAATCTATATCTTTGGCCACATTAAAATTCTGTTTTTATTAGCTCAGACTTGACCATACTAATCACAGTACTAAGACTAACAAATTTTACACATATAAACGTAGGTTTGCCTGAATATACCACAAGTGTCACCTGTGGTGGGAAATAGTGGCATAAAATATAAATTCAGTTGTTAAAGGAATTGCCTATAGTTGATGGATGTTTATCATTTCAAGACTATAATGACCTGTGGGACAATTTGTCCAAATCCACAGTGCCCAGTAGAAGAGCTTCACTTTATCCTCCTACAGGAAATCTTCAGGTGCTCTTATGGGAATTTCAGTTTGCCACTCCTTCCTCTTCTGGCAAAAGCACACAGTTGTACCATTAGTTGACTGTTCTTTCCAAAGCAAATTTATATAAACAACATTTTTCTGAGCTTGGGAAATGAAGCTTACAGAATGAATTACTGTGCAAGAAACTGATGCCTTTGTTATTGGCTTTCCTGTGCTATTGTTTTTTTGTGCTTTAGAAAGCCTAACACTATTAAAGGAACTACACAATTTCTTTTAAGTTTCTGGTAAGAGAGAAATGCTTTCTATGATACTATCTTTTATGTAGAAAGTTAAATATATTGTTTAATTTATAATAATTTTAGGTTGGATTTATAAGAAGCCAGGACAGGTGAGAAATGGAAAACAAATGGTAAATTTTCTGCATATTTTATTTTCATGACTTAATCTGGACACTCAAAATAGTTGTAAGCATGAGTTTTCTCCTTTAGCAATGTTTTATTATCTTAATAATTTAATTATGATGAATTTATAAGCTAAGTTCTGGTTAATTAAAAAGGTAAATAAGTTAAACCAGGTTGAAAGATTTATGTCATAATGGTTTTAATGTAAGCAACCTTTGTGATGATTAAAATAAAAAAACCCAATCTGTAGAATTAAATATATATTCCGAATAAAACTTTTAAGGTAAGTCACTTAAATATTAGCTCCTAGATCCTTTGACCCGGACAGTGATTTAATTTGGTATCATCTATATCTCAAAATATTAATAATGTGTACATATGTATATAGTATGAAATACACAGAAAATATCTCTCCAATGATCAGTTTATTACTTCTTAAATTGCTGCATTTATGACTGAAGTACCCACAAACAAATTAAATTTGAAAATTTTCAGATATTTTGTTATTTCAAATTATATAAAAGGAAACCATATCAAATAAAAGTACATTTAACAACTGGAATTTTTGTCTCTCTCACTTATATAGCCTGATCAGGTTATAGTCTTTGACTTTATCTTATTCAGCTAAAAAATTTGTGGATAAAAAATGTTCTCAATAGTAAAATTAATAATATTCCTAGAGAATGTCACTTGCAATCATTGTCAAAACAAAGATAAAGCAACTTTTAAATATGTAAAGAAGTTTAGGGCAGCGCTAGTATCTTTATGAATAACACAAAGATTGTAAAGTAAACCTTACAGTCAAATCTCTCTTTCATGCGAAAATCACCAAAAGTAAACAATCTTTGAATTTTGAATAATGAAAATAGAAAATCCCAGGGTTGCCATCTTTTAATAAATCCTAGGGTTAAGACAAATATTTACCCTCCTTCCCAAGCCTATGAGCTTCCCCCTTTATTTGGTCTTCAGCCTTTCTCTGATGCTTCCTTTCTCCAACTTCTTTGGTTTGTCTTTTCTACTCTAATCCTTGTATGCATTTATTATTCTGTACCTATTTTTCTTCCTCCTTGTTCTCTTTTCATCCATCCAAATTTCCCTTCCACCTCTTTGTTAAAGTAATAAAAAATCTCCTCTACATATATTCCTTCCTTCTCCTTTTGACATCTTCTGTCAAAAAAAAAAAAATCTATAGCAAAAATTTACATTTGTCCATGGCAGCAGACAAATACCCACTATTCTCATTTCTTATAGTGCTTTATTTTATTTCACTTAGTGTTCTGTCACTTGTTACCCATTTCAGTCTCATTATTCTCTGACCTTAATTCTTTTTTTTTTTTTTTTTTTGAGACAGAGTCTCACTCTGTTGCCCAGGCTAGAGTGAGTGCCGTGGCGTCAGCCTAGCTCACAGCAACCTCAAACTCCTGAACTTCAAGCGATCCTCCTGTCTCAGCCTCCCGAGTAGCTGGGACTACAGGCATGCGCCACCATGCCCGGCTAATTTTTTCTATATATATTTTTAGCTGTCCATATAATTTCTTTCTATTTTTAGTAGAGATGGGGTCTCGCTCTTGCTCAGGCTGGTCTCGAACTCCTGAGCTCAAACGATCCGCCCACCTCGGCCTCCCAGAGTGCTAGGATTACAGGCGTGAGCCACCGCGCCCGGCCTCTCTGACCTTAATTCTATTATCAAAGGGAAAGTGCTCCCAATAAAGCCTCTAATCATTTCTTAATTTCCACACTCAATGGTCTCAGTTCACTTCTTGTTCTACTAGAGAATTTATTTTTGCCTTATATTATTGTGGCCCTGTACTTCACTTTGTCCTTCTTGAATACCTGTCCTGTCCTATGTCCACACACTCAGCTTTTCAGCATCCCTCCTGCTTCTCTGATCACTCTGCTGGGTATCCTTTTCTGGGCTCTCAGTAGTCTTTCTTCTGTTTGCGTCAGGGCCTTGGTTGCAATAGGAAATTAGTTTATTGAATGGATATTGTCTCTAACACAGAAAAGTTGCTAGAGTTTGAAAAACCAGCTGGAAAAATGGGCAATAATAGAAGGAAGCAGGACAGCTGGTCAACAGCAAAAATCATGTGCCAACTTAGTTCAATGAAAGCTCCTCTTACTACTGCTCACTTTCAGATGCCCTAACTGACAATGTCAGTGTCATTGTGGTGGATGCAGGATACATTTGCTGGAGCCTTGGTATGTCTGCCTTGGCTTTTTTTTTCTTTGCCACCAGAATTCTCCTTTACCTCGTAATTGTCTCTCTCTCTCCATATTCCAAATCTAGTTTGGGTGGATTTGACTGAGCAAACATATATCAAGTCCCCTTAAGCTAGGTGCTAGGGGGATGCGAAAGTATCTTGCTAGCATTTTTGCTTCTAGAGTGGGTGGTAGCCTCTGCTGAGCACCAAGAATCACATGGTAGAAGAGGGGATCAGGTGTTTGTCATCTCATAAATGACATGTAGAGCAGTCCCCCATTATCTGCAGGGCATCTGTTCCACGACCCTCACTGGATCCCTGAAATCTCAACTGAATACTTCATATACTGCACTATGTTTTCTCCTATACATAGTACCTGTTATGAAGTTTAAGTTGGGCACAGTAATGTATTAACAACAGTAACAAATAATAAAATACTACAATTACAGCAGTATACTCTGATAAAAATTATGTCAATGTGACCTCTCTGTCTCAAAATATCTTATTGTATGTAATATTTTCAGAGTGCTGTTTGTCACAGGTAACTGAAACCGTGGAAAGCAAAGCGGGACTACTGTGCCCACTTTTTTACCTCTCTAACACCTCTATCTTCGTAATCATCCCTTTCTTTTGTATACATTGAAATGGATAGTTCATCTATAACTATGCCTTCAATGATTCCCATGACTCCAAGGTCATTCATTTTTTAAAATATTTATAGACATATGATAGTAAGCATATCTCACCTAAATGTTCAGAGGACCTTCCTTCCACATTTTGCCAATGCTCCTAAACCTTTAATCTGAGTATTTGAAGAACTTCTACCCAATAACCAATTGACTGATATCTCCTTCACTAACCATCCCCTCCACGCATAATATGCACCGGTCCTTAATGACTCTATATTCTGCATTCTTTGAATCTATTACTTTTTTCTCCTCATCACTTCTAATGCCATATGACTCATGGTCCAGTCACTTCACATACATTTGAATCACCTTGAGAACACTTTGAAATTAAGAATGCTAGGTTCCATTCTTGTACTACTGTGTATACACCTACTGTATTACCTTGTAGTCTATATTTCTCACAAAGAGCTCCCCCAGAGCATTCTCACGTGTAATCTGTTTTGGGGGAAGCCCTGGAAAATAGTAGCAGTTTCCTGATAAGTATTGCTGATTCCATTTTCCCCTTCATGCAATCTGTTTTCTACACTTCCAAATATTTGATTTAAAAAATATCTCATAATGCCACTCCCCATTTGAAAATTTTCAGTGCATGACCGTTGCCTGAAAATTAAAGGTCAAGTTCCTTAACATGGTATTTAATTCTTTTATTAATACTGGACCTTCCAATATCTTTTCCCTGATGCTGAATCCATGTCCAGACACAGGAATTCCTTATTGTATTCAGTCTTGTCCTAAAAAATTTAGCAGATGCTCAGAATGTATCTACTTTTGTCTAAATGCATTAAATCCTACACATTTTGAAAGGAAAGTAATTATATTTTAATTCCTTTCTTCTATTTCCTAAATAGTTTACTTCAGTTTAATAGTAATAAATAAATTTAAAAGGTGATCTGATAAGAGTTTCATTTCAATTTCACTACCCCAATTTCAACTTATACTCATTATTAATGCATAATGAATATATAGTTTTTACATTTACTGCACTTTATTTCAGAAGACACCATGTGAGGACATGGAAAAGGAAAATGCAACATTGCTGACAGAGTTTGTTCTCACAGGACTTAGTCAACAACCAGAGTGGAAAATCCTTCTGTTCCTGGTATTCTTGGTGATATATCTCATCACCATTGTGGGGAACCTTGGTCTGATTACTCTCATCTGGAATGACCCTTACCTGCACATCCCCATGTACTTATTCCTTAGATATTTAGCCTTTGTGGATGCTTGGTTATCTTCCACAGTGACCCCCAACATGCTGGTGAACTTCTTATCCGAGAGTCAGATGATATCTCTGTCTGAATGCATGGTACAATTTTTTTCCTTTGCAGTCAGTTTAACCACAGAAAGTTTTCTCTTGACATCAATGGCGTATGATCGCTATGTAGCCATATGCAAACCGTTACTCTATCCAGTGATTATGACCAATGAACTATGCATCCGGCTATTAGTCTTGTCATTCCTAGGTGGCTTTCTTCATGCCATAATACATGAAGGCTTTTTATTTAGGTTAACCTTCTGTAATTCCAACATAATAGATCACTTTTACTGTGACATTATCCCATTGTTAAAGATTTCTTGTACTGACACTTCTATTAATTATCTCCTGGTTTATATTTTTGCAGGTTCACTTCAAGCATTCACCATTCTGACTATTCTTGTCTCTTATACATCTGTTCTCTTTACAATCTTAAAAAAGAAGTCAGTCAAAGGCATAAGGAAAGCCTTCTCCACCTGTGGAGCTCACCTCTTATCTGTGTCTTTGTACTATGGCCCTCTTCTCTTCATGTATGTGCTCCCTGCATCTCCACAAACTAAAGATCCAGACATGATAGACTCTCTATTTTACACTGTTATAATTCCTTTCTTAAATCCAATTATCTATAGCCTGAGAAATAAGCAAGTCATAGACTCATTGAAAAAAACATTAAAGGGCAAAGCTTAGGTCTTATGGTAATACTTCTTCTCTTTTTAGTAAAACAGTCACAGAATTTTTCAGGTTAGATGAGGGTATAGTTTTGTGCATGTTGAATGTTTTTTGCAATTGCAATTGTCCAAGATTTTTAATGACTTAAAGTCTTAGTATTTAATAAACTTAAAATATTTTTATGTATTTGAAAACATACATAAAATTTTAATTAGGTGTCCTCTTGTGTTAGAATATTTAAAGCAGGAAACAAAGGAAAACATTTTGCAGGGTATATGTTCTTCATTTGTTTCTGTAAAGAAAAGAAAAGGTAAAATTGTGTACCTCATCTGAGAAGAACTTGGGTATGATAAATCATACAGCAAATAGAGCTGTATAGCCTGGATATTCATATGCCGTATATTGGTTGCAGTTTTCTGTTTGGATGAGGAGAGCAAAATCCCAGGAATTCTGCTATCTATCAAATCCCACTGGCTGTTGGGATAGACTGACATCAGAGACAAGCTATTCAATCTTACCAATAAAACAATATAAAATGTATCTACCTAAATCACATATCATTATTCTTTATATCCAGAGGTCTAGTACACATGATTAAACCAGGTCATTTGCCCTTTTTGTGTTCCTCTGAGAGATACCTGCACACCTCAGGGAAGAGAGTAAAGGGATGAGAATCCAGCTGCTGTTATTCTTTCACCCCCAAAAATCTGTATTATTGTTTATGTCTTTAGTTTGTTCATTTTTATTACTCTATGATATATCTACTGTACTAATGGTTTCTTGTCAATTATTTAGTCATTTGTTTATTCATTCACTGTTATGACCCACAGACTGGATTAGTAATATGAGCATCTGGTGTCTCTTTCTTCTGCCACTTTCAAGGTCTGATTTCCTAATCAGCCTTTTCCTTGAGTGAGAAGATAGATGTGAAACCATGAGTATATGGGCAGTTACATAACCTGTCAAGTTCTACTCTAGGTTGAGTGAGTACGGAAGGGGCAGGTGGGAGCTTCTCAGAAACTCAAACTTCATCTGCAGCCCTTTCTTGTATATGTCTAGTCCACAGATTCCTCTTCTCTGGTTTGTCTTTCAGTACAATCTCAACCCACTTTATACTTTTCTGAAATTCAAGAAAATCTCTATTCTCTTTGTGTGATCCCATTCTTATTTTATAGATTTATTCCCTTTAGTAAATAATTTCTGTCCCATAAGTAGGATGTTAGCAAAAAGGTAAAATATACACTTGTGCAAATAGTGCATTTTAGCCTAGATATTTGCTTCCTTTAAAAGTAAACCCCTAGATGGTGCGTACTGCACCCACTGGGTGTTGATATACTCATCCTCTCGTCTCCCCTCCCACCTGCCCGACACCTGATGTAGGTTCTTACTGTGTGTGCATATAAATATTAATCAGTTGATGCCAACTTGATGGTGAGTACATGTGGTGTTTATTTTTCCATTCTGGGATACTTCACCTAGTAGAATGGACTGGCTTTTACCTAGTTATGACATAAATATATGTTGTATATATTTGTGCTTGTTTCAAAAAAGAAATATATATCTTAAGTTTCTAATATGAAAAAAAAAAGAAACTACATGTAATTCCATTTTGAAAGAAATATGTATATATTATTTAATGAACACACACACACACATATATATAAAGTATATTCTGTTAGCTATGCTCACCCAGTTTTCTTGCACACTGCTGATGCTGAATTTAAAAATCCATTGAAACACTAATAACATGATAGAAGTATTCTCAATTATTAATATTTTTATGAATCAAGTTGTATGTATTTCTTAATCTGGAGATTTAAAAGAATTTATAGTTTGTCTTTATATATGTACATGTATATACATATTTTTCTCATCATTTTATAATACTTTAAACTGTTCAAGAAATTGCTTACATAATTATCCTAGATGATGTGGAAAGAAATAACATAATTAGGAATTTGTAAAAACATAACAACCTCTAATCAAAACTAGAAGAATATTTCTTAGAGTCTGGGTTGTGAACTAGCTGTGATAGAATCTTAACTATTAAAGCTATTAGGTGTCTATCAGAACCTATTTTGTCTAGACTCCTTTTTGTTATTTGTTTCTGTTACAACAATATTTCTTAAAACTTCAGTGGGCATTGTAGTCATCTGGAAAGTTTGTGAAAAAATAGATTGATGAGCTCTGTCACTAAAGTTTTTGATGCAGCAATGTTTGTGCTCTTGATTTGAAAGCACACTTAGGGAACAATTGTTTTTAAATAATCAGTTAAGCAAAATTTTTCTCATTCAAATTATTTAGAGATCAGTCAATATGGGATTTCTACACAGCTTATATTCATTACCTAACTAGCACTATAGCACTATGCAATTATTCTAAAGGTTTCCATCCCCTGCTTTGTACTTTTGTCTTTATTTGGGGCAGGTTGTTCCAGAATTCAATAGGGCATCTGTTTCAAAGGTTGAAATACTGTGTATTTTTTTATTACTTTTTCATGAGAAGGAAGACTGATAGCAATGATTGCAAATCAAACTATATATGCTCATATCAGTTGGGTGAATGGGAAAGATCTCTGTCCTTTAGAAAAAAATGTGAAGGTGAATCAACATTTGAACCATTACTCTAAAATTTTCATATGGAAATTGTTCCAAGTGTATAACAATGGGATGCTTACATCATCTTAGAAGGAATCTTCTAAGTTAAATGTATTTCAGGACAATTGCTAAACAGTGGCATCAAGGTATTTCCCTCTGCTTTTCAAGACAAATAAATAAATTCACTAAGTGTATACTAAGTGTTTGTATTAGGGTTCCCCAGGAGAGCTGCTGCCACCTAGGGACTATAAGTGCTGTAGGGACCCTGGGTGAGGGGCAGTCAAGCATGAGAACTGATGCTGCCCTCTGTGAGCGACCTGTCCTGGGCCAGGTGGAGCAGCATCATATGTGCCACCCACAGCTGTGGCAAGATCCTTCCCAGCAGGCCTTGTTCAACATTTCACTGGTTAGGAAACAGCGTCGGCAGGACAGCAAAGTAAATTCAATGAAAAGAAAAGATTTGAAAACCATATGGAAGTTCTATTGTTGTCTAATTGAAGCATGCCAAAGACATGACAGACCATTTTCTTGATTTTCTCTTGTTAAACAGCCCTTTATAAATATGCATGCTGAGAAGCATAAACGTAGCAAGTGCAGCACTTTGTATGGTATACAGTGGGATCTCATTATAGTCCCGCATCTATGGAACTGGCCATGAGATCCGTGCAGACCAAAGGGATCCACTTAGTATGAAAATGAAAGTGGAGAACTGTCTGCATAGGCACATGCTGTCCAGTAAGATCATTGAATCTTTTAGCAACCAGCCAATCCCTAGATGAGACACTCAAGAACTAGAATTTTTGGAAATAAGGCTAGTAGCATCTTTTGTAGAATCTTGTAGCTCTACTACCTGAAAGCAGACTCTTTTGACACCTCTAAAAAGATTCCCAGAAGTTGCTTCTACCAAGCCCTAAGTGGCTTTGGGAGAATCACCAATGATTCAATTTTCTCCTATGCCTGTCTTTGTGCCCACAGCTGAGTTCTTCACCCAGCCTGTCGTATTAGGTGCCCATCAGGGCTCTAACACAGGGGCTGTGCACTTACTGCCCTTGTAGATAGGAGCCCTTATCCTCAGCCTAGATTCAGAGGATTGCTCTCCTAAGGACAGCCTACTGCTTTCTAAAATTGAGCCTGTTAGTACAGATGTTTAAGTGAACTTGGGAAAAAATCCATCTAACTGTTTACAGAAACTAGGGAACACATGTCAAAAGAATTTCTTCAAACAGTATACTGACAGAACCATCATATGCCTCATAGAGCTTTATACCTTCTTACAGTGGGCTAGCCCTGATACCTCTGTGTGGTCTTGTCCTCAAACAGATTTGTTGTTTGATTCTCAGTGTCTCTTTCTATAAGTGTTCAGCTCTAAGGTAATATCATCTGTAGGTGCTAAGACTGATGCGTTCATAGATGCTTGTTTCCAGTCAGGTGGGGTGTCCAGAGAAACTGAAGCCAAAGGGACTCAAAAACCCACAGATTACCACATACAGATGGACCAACCCAGAATGTGCAGAGACATTTTTGAAAATGTTCCTTCATCAAATGATGTTGCTACAGATAACTTTATAATATAAGCCACAGTTTAGTAGCAGAGACAGTAAGTCATGGTTTGCTATCTCAGAATGACCCTAAGATAATAAGAAATCTGCAACAATTATAAATTTCAGTGCATAGAATAGTGTGCTTCCGTCACAGAACATGACAGATAATCAGACACAAACCACAGATTTACTAAGTATTTAGAAAACACCTTGTCAAGTCATGTGTCTTGTCAGATATTGGATAATTGTAGCCTTTTGTCTGACCCCAATCCTGGACCTAACCTGAATCCTGGGCCTGACACTCAGCTCCCATCTGGCCCAACCCAGAATCCCAGAACAGATTTTAAAATGAAAGAGTTCTTTTTCAGCCTCAAATGTCCAGACTCAAACTGAAGAGAGTGAACTTAGCCCTATGAACACTGAACAAGTCTTGAAATCACAGGACAGAGAGACCCAAAATGACTTCCTACCCTCAGACACTTTGCTCACTCATATAGATGTAGGGGAAATTCTGACTTCTTACGCCTTGCCATGTTTGATGTTTGATGTGCAGACACATATTTCTTTTTAGACAGTAGCACTCATTTGCCTCCAGGAAATATCTGAAACACTCCAGCTTTTCTGTGAGTACTGATTCCCCACACAGACACACAAAATTTGTGCTAAAACATACCTGCTGTAGAAAGTAATGTTCAGCTGAACAGTACAGAAACAGAGTCTATGAGTTCTGGTTTTGAAATCCTGGGAACTTTGTTCTTCACCAGCAATGAAACACAAACAGCAAGGGACACTCTCTTCTAACTGATTTGTCCTGGAACATGAAGCAGTCTCAGTTCAGCTCTGTGGAAACCCAGTGTAATGTGAACTACACAGTGTTTCCAACTTCAAAAAGTGAAGTGTATGTATACGATGGCAGTTACCATGTCCTTCTCGATTTAGAAAATGGGGAATAGGGACAACAGTATTAATTCTGTTCAATGCAGTCGATGATGCAATTGTTTAGATTCTTTGCTGCTCTTTGCCTTTCAAACTTGTAAACAGGATATTTGGGTAGAAATGTGAGTATGTTATAAAGTGTAAGATGTAGACCTAAAAATAATTGTTTTCATGTTGCCTACATTTGCTCTTTCAGTTCTACTTTTTCTGTCTTTAAAACACATGTGTTTAAAAGTGATAAAACCCATAGAGTCATTTAGCTGAAGCCAAGCTTACCAGATACTAGGGTATAAACTTTTCAAATCTTCAAAATATTTTAGTAAAAGTGTAACATGCTTAAGTGTGCCTAAAATATTTGGACACTATTATTAGGAAATTCTGTTTCCCTCTAATAATATCTGAAGAAATTTGATGTTGCCACCATCAGATTTAAACAATAGTGTTTATGTGGTTTTAGACTCCTGCTTCGTACAGTTTAATCAGCTTTGAAATCTCTTTTCTGATATGAAAACACCAAGGAAGACTGTTGGCTTTTTCGGTAGTTTTCATGTAGTCAATACTACCCTTCTGTGCATGAGCTCTTATTATACCAACATAAGTGTACAGTTCTTTTGTCATAAGAGGTTTGTTACAAAATTACTAGCTTGAGAAAGTGCTGCAAGAACTTAGTATAAACAGTTATCCTTCTATATCAGAGTAAGTGATTCAAACCATGGGAACATGGGGTTGGCTGTCAGTTCATGCTGGAGTGTGGTCTACCTATATCCTGTCTATTCTCTACAGCAGGCCAGAGTGGGGCTCTGGAGTTGGTTCCCAAATGCACCCACAGGCTTGATCTGAGTTTTGTCACTCTAAATGTTAAAGAACAGTGGAAAGAGAAAAGGACATTCCCTCCCTAGATTTCAACACTTTGCAATTCTAGTAATCTTGATAAGACAAGACTGAAATGTATCATTATTTTAAAGTGAATTTTCTTCCATTTACCACTCATCACCTTTTCCTTGAATAAAAGAAGACATCGTTCAAGCTAGGATACTCTTTGTGCCTTGAGGCTAGCATTATAGAGTAGATCCATCTAAAACATGGTATTCTGCATTTTGGTGCTTAATTTTTCTAAAGAGTTTAATACCAAACAGTCTTCTTTGAAGAAAACAAAGGTGAACATATTGTTTCAATAACTGAGAAGATTTTCTGTGTTTTGAGACAGGAGCAGGATCAAGTATGCTTTGGGGGTTTTCTGTATTTAGGAAATCCTGAATTCTCAATTGTTTGTCAGGTTGTAGGCAGGTAAGAATCAATGCAGCCTCTAACTTCTCTAAATTTATAAAAAAAAAAAAATGCACGGAATTCTGGTGCTGATGGCTAAATCCTAAAAATAAAACCTAAGAGGGGACTAATGATTCATTAAAGTAAATTGATGGTTTTGCTACTAATTCCCATCCCATACCTCTAATACAAAAGAAGTGTTGATGATGGATAGATAACATGTCCTGGGAAGATGAGCTTTATCTAATAGATAAAAATTTGCTTTGGTCACAGTTGCCTATCCATATGGGTTTGAAAACAAACATCAAGCCTTGAGTACAATGTGCACTGTCTGGGGAATGGACACGCCTGGAGCTCTGACTCGGGGGGATAGGCTGTACATGGGCAACGTATGTAACCTGAACTTTTATACCCCCATAATAAGCTGAAATAAAAAAAAAAACCACAAAGAAAGACTAATTCGGGCTACTTGGATCATAACAATGGAATTAAGCATCCATATGATATTCGAAATAAAGTTGTCTTAAATTATTTACACTAAAAAAAAAAAAAAGAATTTCATTATGTTTTAGAACATAATGTCTTTACCTTAATAAGTTGAAAATTCTATGTAAGTCCTGCAAATAAAGGAGAGATGAATGTTTATAGCTTTTCGTAAACATATATGCAGTGATCTATGGCATTGAAAAAAATATTTTATTGTGTCAATGTTTTTTAATTCACCCAATGCATTTACAGAAAATTAGAGCATGTTAACAGTTCTTCAAGTGGAAATACTGTTTCGCCTCAATACCTTAGTTACTTGATTATTTGTAAAGACTAAAATTCAGTGAATAAAAAGAAGCTAGAACTCTAAAGAAACAGATATGGAAGACCTGTATTGTGAAAAATTTAAAAATTCAGAGAAATCACAGAAGTCCTAAATAAATAGAAAGATGTATTATGTTTAAGGTCAAAAGACTTAATATTGAAGAATATAAAATTTCCTCAAATGCATCCAGATACTTTATAAAATATCTATCAGAATCCCAGCAGGATTTCTTGTAGAAAGCTCCAACATGAATATAATATTCTCATCGAAAATGCAAAAGATGCAGAATAGCCAAAAGCAACTTTGCAAGAGAAGAACAAGCATGGAGGTCTACCGCTATCTGATTTCAAGACTAAATTTAGAACTTCAGTATCAAGAGAGTGTGGTATTTTTGTAAAGATAGACAAATAAAGTGAACGGAACAGAGATAAAGAAATAGACCCGTCATATATAGACAGCTGATTTTGGACAAAGGTGCAAAGGTAATTCAGTAGAGAGAAACAATAGGCTTTATGACAAATGATGTTGGCATAATAGGATACACATGAGCAAAAAAAAAAAAAAAAAGGCTCTTTGGTCCTGATAATATTCAAAAATTGCATCCAAATGGATCATAGACCTAAACATGCAACCTAGAAATACAACACTAAAATCATGAACTATAAAAGGAAAAAAATATTAAATTAACTTTAACTAAATTCAAAGTTTCTGCTTGTCAAAAACTTAGTTAAAATGAAAAAATTAAAAAAAAAAACAACTCATAGACTTTCAGAAAACATTTGCAAATTTTGTATTAGGTTTAGTGTTTGTGTGCAGAATATATAAAGAGGTCTCAGAACTCAATAATAACAAAACATAATATAAAAATTTGCAGAAGATTTAAACAGATAATTAACCAAAGAAGAAGTATGGATGACAAGTGAGAACTAGAGAAGGTGCTGAACTTCCCTGCTCATCCCACTGTAATCCTTTGTCTTTGTTTTTCCTTGGCTCCTCCCCCTTTTCCTAGTAGGATTTCTATCAGCTGAAAGCTGGGGAGCTATTAATAGTGTATGTCTGGATTTGTGCTGCAACTTGCATGAGATGGACAACTTTCCTTGGAGTTGGCTCCTAAAAGAAATCTAGATCTTTGGCCACATTAAAATTATGTTTTGATTAGCTCAGACATGACCGTACTAATCAAGGTACTCAGACTAACAAATTTTATACATATAAACTTAGGTTTGCTTAATATTTCACAAGTGTCACCTGTGGTGGAAAATAGGAGTATAAAATGTAATTTCAGTTGTTAAAAGAGCTGCCTATAGTTAATGGATGTTTATCATTTCAAAGACTGTAATGACCTATGGGACAATTTGTCCAAATCCACAGCGCCCAGTAGAAGAGCTTCACTTTATCTTCCTACAGGAAATCTTCAGGTGCTCTTATGGGAATTTCAGTTTTCCACTCCTTCCTCTTCTGGCAAAAGCACACATTTGTACCATTGGTTGACTCTTGTGTCCAAAGCAAATTTATATAAACAACATTTTTCTGAGCTTGGGAAATGAAACTTACAGAATGAATTACTGTGCAAGATACTGATGCCTTTGTTATGGCATTCCTGTGCTATTGTATTCTTTGTGCTTTAGAAAGCCTAACACTATTAAAGAAATGACACAATTTCTTTTAAGGTACAGGTAAGAGAGAAATCGTTTCTATATAACTAGGTTTTATGAAGAAAGTTAAAAATACTGTTTAATTTATAATAATTTTAGGTTGGATTTATAAGATGCCAGGTCCAGTTAAAAATGGAAAACAAAGAATAATTTTTCTTTATATTTTATTTTCATGACTTAATCTGGACAATCAAAATAGTTATAAGCATGATTTTTCTCCTTTAACAATATTTTATTATCTTGTAAATTTAACTATGATGAATTTATAAGTCCTGGTGAATTAAAAAGGTAAATAATTTAAAACTAGGTTTAAAGATTTATGTCTTAACGATTTTAAAGTATGCAATGTATGATTAAAATAAAAAAACCCAGTCTGTTGTATGAAATATATATGCTGAATAGAACTTTTAAGGTAAGTCACTTAAATATTAGCTCCTAGATCCTTCACCACAGTGATTTAATTTAGTATTATGTACATATCAAAATCTTCATGTGTACACATATGCATATATTAGGAAATATACAGAAAATATCTCTCCAATGATCAGTTATTACTTCTTAAATTGCAGCATTTATTACTTAAGTAAAGACACACAAAATGAATTTGAAAATTTTCAGATATTTTGGTATTTAAAATTATATAAAAAAACCCATATCAAATAAAAATACATTTAACAGCTGGAATTATTGTCTCTGCCATTTATATAGCCTGATCAGGGTATAGTTTTTGACTTTATTTTATTCTGTTAAAAAATTTGCGGATAAAATATGTTCTCAATAGTAAAGTCAGTAAGATTCCTACAGAATGTCAGTTGTAATCATTGTCAAAACAAAGATAAAGCAACTTTTAAATATGTAAAGAAGTTTAGGGCAATGCTAGTATCTTTATGAGTAACACAAAGATTGTAAAGTAAACTTTACAATCATATCTCTCTTTCATGAAAAATCACCAAAGGAAAACAAAGTTTGAATTTGAATAACAGAAAAAGAAAAGCCCAGGGTTGACATCTTTTAATAAATCCTAGGGTTAACACAAATATTTATCCCCCTCCCCAAACCTATGAGCTTCCCCCTTTATTTAGTCTTCAGCCTTTCTCTGATGCTTCCTTTCTCCAACTTCTTTGGTTTGTCTTTTCTACTCTAATCCCTGTATGCATTTATTATTCTGTACCTATTTTTCTTCCTCCTTGTTCTCTTTTCACCCATCCAAATTTCCCTTCCACCTCTGTATTAAAATAAAAAAAAAAGTCTCCTCCCCATATATTCCTCTCTTCACCCTTTGACAACTTTTGTCAAAAATTCTATAGAAAAAAATTTACATTTGTCCATGGCAGCAAATTCCAACTAGTCTCATTTCTTAGAGTGCTCCATCTTATTTCACTTACTGTTGTGTCACTTGGTACCCATTTCATTCTCATATTCTCTGACCTTAATTCTATTATCAAAGGGAAAGTGCTCCCAAAAAAGCCTCTAATCATTTCCTCATTTCCACACTCAATGATCTCAGTTCACTCCTTGTTGTACTGGAGCATTTATTTTGGCATTTGGATCTGCACTTCACTTTGTCCTTCACATATATTTGCATAAATTTGAATTCAAAATGAAAATTCTCAAGTTCCATTCTTGTACTACTGTGTATATTCCTACAGTATTACCTTGAAATCTACATTTCTCACAGACAGTTCCCCCAGATCATTCTGATGTGTAATCTGTATTTGGGGAAACCCTTGAAAATAGTAGCAGTTTCCTGACTAGTATTCCTGACTGCATTTTCCCCTTCTTGCAAGCTGTTTTCTGCACTATCAAATATTTGATTTAAAAAATATAATGCCCCTCCCCATTTTAAAAGTTTTCAGTGCATGACTATTGCCTGAGAATTAAAGGTCAAGATCATTAACATGGTTTTTAATTCCTTTGTTAATCCTGAACCTTCCAACATCTTTTCCCTTGATGGTGAATCCAGGTCCAGACACAGGATTTCCTTACTGTATTTAATCTTGTCCTCACCAATTTAGTACAAGCACAGAATGTATCTCCTTTTGTATAAATCCATTAAATCCAGCACAATTTTTGAAAGGAAAGTAATTGTATTTTCATTCCTTTCTTGTATTTCTTAAATAGCTTCCTTCAGTTTAACAGTAATAAATAAAATTAAAAAGTGATCTTATATGAGTTTTATTGGAACTCCCTACCCCAATTTTAACTTATAGTAATTATTAATGCATAGTGAATATATATTTTGTTACATTTACTGAATTTTATTTCAGAGGATACCATGTGAGGACATGGAAAAGGAAAATGCAACATTGCTGACAGAATTTGTTCTCACAGGACTTACTCAACAACCAGAATGGAAACTCATCCTGTTCCTGGTATTCTTGGTGATATATCTCATCACAATTGTGGGGAACCTTGGTCTGATTACTCTCATCTGGAATGACCCTCACCTTCACATCCCCATGTACTTATTCCTTGGAAATTTAGCCTTTGTGGATACTTGGTTATCATCCACAGTGACCCCCAACATGCTGGTGAACTTCTTATCCGAGAGTCAGATGATTTCTCTCTCTGCATGTATGATACAATTTTTTTCCTTTACAATCAGTTTAACCACAGAAAGTTTTCTCTTGGCAGCAATGGCGTATGATCGCTATGTAGCCATTTGCAAACCTTTACTCTATCCAGTGATTATGACCAATGAACTATGCATCTGGCTACTAGGCTTGTCTTTCCTAGGTGGCTTTCTTCATGCCACTATTCATGAAGGTTTGTTATTTAGGTTAACCTTCTGTAATTCCAACATAATAGATCACTTTTACTGTGACATTATCCCATTGTTAAAGATTTCTTGTACTGACTCTTCTATTAATTATCTCGTGCTTTATATTTTTGCAGCTTTAATTCAAGCATTCACCATTGTGACTGTTCTTGTCACTTATACATCTGTTCTCTTCACAATCTTAAAAAAGAAGTCTGTCAAAGGAATAAGGAAAGCCTTCTCCACCTGTGGAGCTCACCTCTTATCTGTGTCTTTATACTATGGCCCTCTTCTCTTCATGTATGTTCTCCCTGCATCTCCACAAGCTAATGATCCAGACATGACAGACTCTCTATTTTACACTGTTATAATTCCTTTCTTAAATCCAATTATCTATAGCCTGAGAAATAAGCAAGTCATAGACTCATTGAAAAAGGCATTAAAGGGAAAAGTTTAGGTCTTCTAGTAATATTTCTTCTCTTTTTAGTAAAACAGTCACAAAATTTTTCAGGTTAGATGTGGGTATAATTTTGTACATGTCGAACGTTTTTTGCAATTGCAATTGTCCTAGATTTTTAATGACTTAAAGTGTTAGTATTTAATACACTTAAATTACTTTTATGTATTTGAAAATGTATATGAAATTTTAAACATGTGTCCTCTCCTACTAGAATATTAAAGCAGAAAACAAAGGAAAATATTTTACAGGTTATGCATTCTTCATTTGTCTTTATAAAGACATGAAAAGGTAAAATTGTGTATCTCCTCTGAGAAGAACTTGAGTATGATAAATCACACACCAAATAGATCTGTATAGGCTCGACACTCATATCCCATATACCCTGTATTCGTGGCAGTTTCTGTTTGGGTGAGAAGAGCAAAATCCCAGGAATTCTGTTATCTACCAAATCCCACAGGCTCCTGGGGTAGACTGACATCAGAGAGAAGTTATTCAATCTTATCAACAAAAGAATATAAAATATATGTACTTAAAACATATATCATTATTTTTTATATCCAGAGGTCCAGTACATATGATTAACAGGTCATTTGTTCTTTTTTTGTTTCTCTGAGAGATACTTGCTGCACAACCCAGGGAAGAGAGTAAAGGGATGAGAATCCACCTGCTGTCATTCTTTCACCCAAAATAATCTATATTATTGTTTATGTGTTTAGTTTGTTCATTTTTATTACTCCATGATATATCCACTGTACTAATGGTTTCCTGTCAATTATCTAGATGTTTGCTTAAACATTCACTGTTATGACCCAAAGACTAGATTAGTAATGTAAGCATCTGGTGTCTCTTTCTTCTGCCACTTTCAAGGTCTGATTTGCTAATAAGCTTTTTCCTTGAGTGAGAAGATAGATGTGAATCTATGAGTATATAGTCAGTTATATAACCTGTCGAGTCCCTACTCCAGGTTAAGTACGGAAGGGGCAGGTGGGAGCTTCTCAGAAACTCAAATTTCGTCTGCAGCCCTTTCTTGTACATGTCTAGTCCACAGATTCCTCTTCTCTGGTTTGTCTTTCAGTGCAATCTCAACTATTTTATTCTTTTCTGAAATTCAATAAAGTCTCTCTTCTCTTACTGTGATCCCATGCTTATTTCTTTCATAGATTTATTCCCTTTCGTAAATAATATTTGTCCCATAAGTAGGATGTTAGCAAAAAGGTAAAATATACACTTGTGCAAATAGTGCATTTTAGCCTAGATATTCTGCTTGCTTTAAAAAGAAACCCCCATATGGTGCTTACTGCACCCACTGGGTATGGATATACTCATCCCCTCATCTCCCCTCCCACCTGCCCGACACCCAATGAATGTTATTACTATGTGTGCACATAAAGATTGATCAGTTGGTGCCGATTTGATGGTGAGTACCTGTGGTGTTTTTTTTTTGTTTTTTCCATTCTTGTGATACTTCACTTAGTAGAATGGAGTGACTTTTACCTAGTTATGACATAAATATATGTTGTATATATTTATGTTTGTTTCAAAAAAGGAATATATATTTAAAGTTTCAAATACGAAGAAAAAGAAACTATATATAATTCCATTTAAAAATAAATATGTATATATCATTTAATTAATATATATAAAAAATTATATTCTATTTGCTATGTTCACTCAGTATTTTGGCACACTGCTGATGTTGAATTTAAAACTATCCATTGAAACACTAATAACATGATAGAAGTATTCTCAATTATTAAGAGTATTAAGAATCAAGGTGTATTCATTCCTCAATCTAGAAATTTAAAAGAATTTATAGTTTCTCTGTCTTTAGATATATACACGTATATACATATTTTTCTCCTCACTTTACAATATGTTCTAATGTTCAGGAAATTGCTGACATAATTATCCTAGAGGATGTGGAAAGAAATAAAATAATTAGGAATTAGAAAAATAGTAACAACCACCAATCAAAACTAGAACAATATTTTTTAGAGTCTGGTTTCTGAACTAGCTGTGCTAGAATCTTAACTATTAAACCTATTAGCTGTCTATGAGAACTTCTTTTGTCTAGACTCCTTTTCATTGTTTGTTTCTGTTAAAACAATGTTTCTCAAATTTCAATGGGCATTGTAGCCATCTGGAAAGCTTGTGAAAACAGATTGATTAGCTCCATCACTAAAGTTTTTGATTCAGCAATGCTTGTGCTCTTGATTTGAAAGCACACTTAGGGAACAATTGTTTTTAAATAATCAGTTAAGCAAAATTTTTCTCATTCAAATTATTTAGAGATCAGTCAATATGAAATTTCTACACATCCTATATTCATTACTTAAATAGCACTAGAGCACTATAGAATTATTCTAAATATTTCCATCCCCTGCTTTGTACTTTTGTCTTTATTTGGGGCAGGTTGTTGCAGAATTCAATGAGGCATCTGTTTCAAACGTTGAAATACTGTGCTTCATTTTTTTTATTTCAGCATATTATTGGGGCACAAATGTTTAGGTTACATATATTGCCCTTGGCTCTCCCCACCCAAGTCAGAGCTTCAAGTGTGTTTATCCCCCAGATGGTGCACATCGCACTCATTATGTATGTATATACCCATTCCCTCGTCCCCCTCATCTGCTGGATGCCTGAGGAGTGTTATTCCTATATGTGCACTTAGGTATTGAGATGCTGAGTACATGTGGTGCTTATTTTTCCCTTTTTGGGATACTTCATTTAGTAGAATGGGTTCCAGCTCTATCCAGGATAATAAAATAGGTGCTATATCACTGTTGTTTCTTATAGCTAAATAGTATTCCATGGTATACATATACCACATTTATTAATCCACTCATGTACTGATGGGCACTTGGGTTGCTTCCACATCTTTGCATATAGAATGTTTATGCTGCTATAAACATTCTGGTGCAAATATCTTTTTAATAGAATGTCTTTTGTTCTTTTGGGTAGATGACCAGTAATGGGAGTGTTGGATCAAATGGTAGTTCTACTTTGTAGCTCTTTGAGTTGTCTCCATATTACTTTCCACAGAGGTTGCACTAGTTTGCAGTCCCACCAGCAGTGTATGAGTGTTCCTATCTCTGTGCATCCACATCAACATTTATTGTTTTGGGACTGTTTGATAAAGGCCATTCTCACTGGGGAGAAGTGGTATCTCATTGTGGTTTTGATTTTCATTTCCCTGATGATTAGAGATATTGAGCATTTTTTCATATGTTTTTTGGCCATTATTCTGTCTTCTTTGAAAAGTTTCAGTTCATGTCATTTGCTCACTTTTTAGTAGGGTTGTTTGATTTTTTTCTTGCTGATTTTCCTGAGTTCTAAATAGATTCTAGTTATCAGCCCTTTATGGGATATGTAGCATGAGAATATTTTCTTCCATTCTGTAGCTTGTCTGTTTGCTCTTGTGATAGTTTTTTTGGCTGTGCAGAAGCTTTTTAATTTGATCAGATCCCATTTATTTATTTATTTTTGTTATTGCTGTTATTTCCTTTTGGGTCTTCCTCATAAATTCTTTGCCTAGACCAACGTCTAGAAGAGTATTTCCAATGTTTTCCTCTAGAATTCTTATAGTTTCACGCCTTAAGTTTGTCATCCACCATGTGTTGATTTTCGTTACAGGTGAAATGTGTAGACTCTGTTTCAGTTTTCTACATGTGGCTATCCAGTTTTCCCAGCACCACTTATTGAATAAGGATTCTTTTCCTCAGTGTATATTTTTGTCTGCTTTGTCAAAGATTAGATGGCTATATGAGGATGGTTTTATATCTGGGTTTTCAGTTCTGTTCCACTGGTCTTGTCTCTATTCTTGTGCCAGTACCATGCTACTTTAATTACTATAGCCTTGTAGTATAGTTTGAAGTCTGGTAAATTGATGTCTCCCATTTTGTCGTTTTTGCTTAAGATTGCTTTGCTATACGTCTTCTCTGATTCCATATGATGTGTAAAATTATTTTTTTTATATCCCTGAAAAATGATGGCGGTATTTTAATAGGGATTGCATTGAATCTGTAGATCACTTTGGGTATAGACATTTTAACAATGTTGATTCTGCTGCCCCATGAACATGGTATGGTTTTCCACCTGTTTACGTCCTCTGCTATTTTCTTCCCTTGTGTTTCATAGTTCTCCTGGTAGAGGTCTTTTACCTCCTTAGTTAAATATATTCCTAGGTACTTTATTCTCTTTGTTGCTATTGTGAAGGATATTGAGTCTTTGATTTGGTTCTCAGTTTGACTGTTACTGGCATATATGAATGCCTCTGATTTGTGTGTATTGATTTTGTATCCTGAGACTTTAGTGAATTCATTTATCAATTCCAGGAATCTCTTGGTTGAACCCCTAAGCCTAAATTTAGAACTTCAGTATCAAGACAGTGTGGTTTTGTTGTAAAGATCGACAAATAAAGTGAATAGAACAAAGATAAAGAAAGAAACCCATGATATATGGACAGCTAATTTTTAACAAACATGCAAAGGTAATTCAGTGGAGAATGAATAGGCTTTGTGACAAATTATGTTGGAACAATAGGATATACATGAGCAAAAAGCAATTTTGGTCCTGATAATGTTCAAAAATTTTCATCAAATTGATCATAGACCTAAATATACAACCTAGAAATACAACACTAAAGGCATTAACTGTAAAAGAAAATAAATGTTACATTAACTTTATCCAAATTCAAAGATTTTGCTTCTCAAAAATGTTGTTAAAATTAAAAAAAAACAACTCATAGACTTTCACAAAATATTTTCAAGTTGTATATTTGGTAAAGTGTTTGTATCCAGAATATATAAAGATGTCTCAGAACTCAATAATAACAAAACATAATTTTAAAACGTGCCAAAGTTTTAAACAGACAACCAAAGAAGAAATATGGACGACAAATAAGAACAAATAGAAAAGATGCTCAATATCATTGATCATCCCACTGAGTTCCCTTGTCTTGGTTTTTCCTTGGCTCTTCCCCCTTTGCCTGATAGGATTTCAGTCAGCTAAAAGATGGGGAACCAGTATATGTCTTGATTTGACCTGCAATTTGCATGAGAAAGACAACTGTACCTGGAGCTTGCTCCTAAAACAAATCTAGATCTTTGGCTACATTAAAATTATGTTTTGATGAGCTTAGATGAGATCGTACTAAACAAGGTCATCAAAGCAACAAATTTTATGTATGTAAACTGAGGTTTGTCTGGAAATATCACATGTGACACCTGTGGTGGAAAATAGTGACATAAAATGTAATTTCAGTTGTTAAAAGAACTGCCTATAGTTAATGGATGTTTATAATTTTGAAGACTGTAATGACCTGTGGGACAATTTGTCCAAATCCACAGTGACCAGTAGAAGAGCTTCCCTGTATCTTCCTACAGGAAATCTTCAGGTGTTCTTAAGGGAATTTCAGTTTTCCACTCCTTACTCTTCTGGCAAAAGCACACACTTGTACCATTGGTTGACTCTTGGGTCCAAAGCAAACTTATATAAACAACATGTTTCTGAGCTTGGGCAATGAAACTCACAAATGAATCACTGTGCAAGAAATCTCTACCTTTGTTAATGGCGTTCCTATGTTATTGTATTTTTTGCATGTTAGAGAGCCTAACACTATTAAAGTATCTATACAATTTCTTTTAAGATACAGGTAAGAGAGAAATGATTTTTATATTACTCACTGTCTTATATATAGAAAGTTAAAAACGGTGTTTAATTTATAATAATTTTAGACTGGATTTATAAGATGACACAATAGACAGGTGAGAAATAGCAAGCAAATAGTATATTTTCTGTATATTTTATTTTCATGACTTACTCTGGACAAGCAAAATAGTTATGACTGATTTTTCCCCTTTAACAATGTTCTTTTTATCTTGATTATCTAAGTGTAATGAGTTTATAACATAAGTTCTGATAAATTGAAAAGATAAATAATTTAAAACTAGGTTTAAAGATTTATGTCTTAATGATTCTTATACAAGCAATCTTCTGATGATTCAAATATAAAACTCCATGCTGTTGAATTAAATATATATTCTGAAAAAACTTTTAAGATAAGTCACTTAAACATTAGCTCCTATATCCTTTCACCCACTTGTGATAGTGATTTATCTTAGTGTTATATAAAAAATACTATTAATATACATAATTATGTATATACTAATAGTAGGAAATATGGAGAAAGTATCTGTCCAATGATCAGTTTAATACTTCTTAAATTGCAGTATTTGTGACTTAATAAGTACCCATACAAAAATTCAATTTGAAAATTTTCAGATTATTTAGTAATTTAGGATTACATAAAAGGAAGCCATATCAAATAAAAATACATTTAACAACTGGAATTATTGGCTTTGCTATTTATATAACCTGTATCAGGTTACAGTCTTTGACTTTATTTTATTCTGCTACAAAAATTGGTGGACAAAATAAATATTCTCAAATAGTAAAATCAGTAAGATTCCGAGGGAATGTCAGTTGTAATTATTGTAAAAACAATAAAAAACAACTTTTAATTATTTGAGGAAGTTTCAGGCAGTGTTAGTATCCTTATGAACAACACAAAGTTTGTAAGGTAAAATTTAATATCAGATCTCTCTTTCATGCCAAAATACCAAAGGAACATAAACTTTGTATTTTGAATAATTGAAAAAGAAAAGAATCCCAGGGTTGACATCTTTTAATAATCTTAGGGTTAAGAAAAATATTTACCCCTCACTCCCAAGCCTATGAACTTTCCCCTTTATTTAGTCTTTAGCCTTTCTGTGATGTTTCCTTTCTCCAACTTCTTTGGTTTGTCTTTTCTACTATAATTCATATAGGCATTTGTTATTCTCTACCTATATTTCTTCTTCCTCCTTGTTCTCTTTTCAGACATTTAAATTTCCCTTCCACCTCTCTGTTAAGATAATAAAAATCTCCTCTCCATATATTTCCACTCATCTCTCTTTGAAAACTTTTGTTACAAATTCTGTAGAAAAAATTTACATTTTTTCCTTGGCAGCAGATAAATGTCAACTATTCTCATTTCTTAAAGTGCTCCATCTTATTTCATTTATTGTGTCTCTTGTTATCAATTCAATACTCATTATTCTCTGCCCTTAATTCTATCATAAAATGAAAACTTCTCCCAATAAAGCCTCTAATTATTTCCTAATTTCCACACTCAATGATCTCTGTTTGGTCTTTGTTCTACAAGATCATTTATTTTGACATGTGGCCCTGTACTTCACTTTGTCCTTCTTGAATACGTGTCCTGTCTTTATGTTCACACTCTCAGATTTTCAGCATCCCTCCTGCTTCTCTGATCACTCTGCTTGGTATCCTTTTCTGGCCTCCCCGTAGTCTTTATTTTGTGAGTCACAGCCTTGGTTGCAACAGGAAAGTTGATTGTTAAATGGATATTGTCTCTGACACAGAAAAGTTGCTATGGTTTGAAGAGCCAACTAGAAAAAATGGGCACTAAAAGAAGGAAGCAGGACAGCTGGTTAACAGCAAAAATCATTTCCCAACATTAGCTCAATGAAAGCTGCTTTCACTGCTGCTGACTTTCAGATGCCCTGACAATGTCAGTGTCATTGTGGATACAGGATGAATTTGCTGGAGGCTTGATATGTCTGCCTTGGCTTTTTTTGCCACCAAAATTCTCTTTGACTTTATAACTGCCTCTCTCTTTCCATGTTCCAAAGCTAGTCTGAGGGGATTTGACTGAGCAAACATAGATCAAATCCCCTTATTCTAGGTGCAAAGGGGATGGGAAAATGTCAGCTTTTTTGGCTTCTAGAGTGGGTAGTAGCCTCTGTTCACCACCAAGAATCACCTGGTAGAAAAGGGGATCAGGTTTTGGTCATCTAATAAATGACATACATAGTAGTCTCCCCTAATTTGCAGGGCATATGTTCCAAGACCCTCAGTGGATGCCTGAAAAATCAAATAATACTGAATCCTATGTATACCGTACTATTTTTTTTCCTATACACACTATCTGTGATAAAGTTTAATTTATAAGTTGGGCACAGTAAGATATTAACAATAATAACAAATAATAAAATATAATTATAACACTATAATTAGTAAAATTTATGTCGATGTGACCTATCTGTCTCAAAATACCATACTGTATGTAATATTTTAGACTGCAGTGGTCACAGATAACTGAAACCATAGAAAGCAAAAGGGAACTATAATGCATACTTTTTCACCTCTCTAATATAACTTCCTCAAGTGTCTACCTTTCTCTTTGTCCCTTTGTCTGACATCAATAGCTTATCTATAACTATGCCTTCACTGATTCCCATGACTCCAAAGTCATCATTTTTTTTTTTTTTTAGATTTAATGGATGTATGAGACTAAGTTCATCTCACCTAAATGTTTTGGGGACCATCCTTCCACATTTTGCCAATGCCCCTAAGTCCTCAATATCAATTTCGATGTACTTCTACCCCGTAACCAAGTGACTGAACTCTCCCTCACTAACTATCCCCTCCACAAAGAATATGCACCACAAAGAATATAGAGTCCTAATGACTCTATATTCTGAATTCTTTGAATCTATTTCTTTGTTCCATCATTTCCATACCTCTCATGGTCTAATCACTTCACATGTATTTGAATCACTTGGAGAACAGTTTCAAAATTAAGATTCCTAGGTTCCATTCTTTTATTACTATGTCTATTTCTGCAATATTACCTTGTAATCTATATTTCTCACAAACAGCTCCCCCAGAGAATTCTGTTGTTTAATCTGTCCCAGGGAAAACCCTGGAAAATAGTAGCAGCTTCCTGATTAGTAACCCTGACTCTATTTTCCCATACTTGCAGCCTGTTTTCTATATTATCAGATATTTCATTTTAAAAAATCTCATAATGCCACTCCCTATTTGAAAAGTTTTCAGTATATAACTATTGCCTGAGAATTAAAGTTCAAGATCCTCATCCTGGCATTGAATTCCTTTGTTAATCCTGGACCTTCCAATATCTTTTCCCTTGATGCTGAATCCATGTCCGAGACACTGGATTTCCTTACCATATTCAATCATATCCCCACAGATTTGGCACATAAGCAGAAAGCATCTCATTTTCTCTGAATCTGCTGCACATTTTTTGAAATGAAAATAATTGTATTTTCTTTCTCTTCTTCTATTTCCTAAAAAGTTTCCTTCATTATAGTAGTAATAAGTAAAATTAAAAGGTGATCTGTAAGTATACACCCATCAGGGAAACCAATTTGCTGGTGAGTACATGTGGTGCTTATTTTTCCATTCTTGGGATACTTCACTTAGTAGAATGGGTTCCAACTCTATCCAGGAGAACATAAGAGATTCTATATCACCGTTATTTCTTATAGCTGAGTAATACTCCATGGTATGCATATACCACATTTTACTAATCAACTCATGTATTCGTAGGCATTTGGGTGGCTTCCACATCTTTGCGATTGTGAATTGTGCTGCTGTAAACATTCGGGTGCAGATGTCTTTGTTATAGAATGACTTTTGGGTAGATGCCCAATAATGGGATTGCTGGATCAAATGGTAGGTCTACTTGTATCTGTTTAAGGTATCTCCACATTGCTTTCCACAGGGGTTGCACTAGTTTGCAGTCCCAGCAGCAGTGTATTAGTGTTCCTGTCTCTCCACATCCACGCCAACATTTATTGTTTTGGGACATTTTGGTAAAGGCCATTCTCACTGGAGCTAAGTGATATCTCATTGTGGTTTTGATGTGCATTTCCTTGATGATTAGAGATGTTGAGCATTTTCTCATATGTTTGTTAGCCATTTTTTTTTTTTTTTTTGAGACAGAGTCTCACTCTGTTGCACAGGCTAGAGTGAGTGCCGTGGCGTCAGCCTAGCTCACAGCAACCTCAAACTCCTGAGCTCAAGCGATCCTCCTGTCTCAGCCTCCCGAGTAGCTGGGACTACAGGCATGCACCACCATGCCCGGCTAATTTTTTCTATATATATTTTTAGCTGTCCATATAATTTCTTTCTATTTTTAGTAGAGATGGGGTCTCACTCTTGCTCAGGCTGGTCTCAAACTCCTGAGCTCAAACGATCCACCCACGTCGGCCTCCCAGAGTGCTAGGATTATAGGCGTGAGCCACCACGCCCGGCCTGTTAGCCATTTTTATATCTTCTTTTGAAAAATTTCCATTCATGTCCTTTGCTCACTTTTTGATAGGGTTCTTTGATTTTTTCTTGCTGATTTTACTGACTTCGAAATAGATTCTAGTTATCAGTCCTTTATCAGATGTGTAGCATGTGAAAATTTTTTCCCATTCTGTAGGTTGTCTGTTTGCTCTCATGATTGTTTCTTTGGCTGTGCAAAAGCTTTTTAATTTAATCAGGTCCCATTTATTTATTTTTGTTGTTGCTGTGATTGCCTTTGGGGTTTTCCTCATAAATTCTTTGCCTAGGCCAATGAGTGTGATGTGCACTGTCTGGGGAATGGACACGCTTGAAGCTCTGACTGGGGGGGGGGATTGGGGGGGCATGGGCAATATACATAACCTAAACTTTTGTACTCCCATAATATGCTGAAATAAAAAAAGAGGTGATCTGATAATAGTTTTGCTTTACTTTAAATTGTTCTCCCAGAATCAAATTATATTAAATATTAATATTAGTAAATATGTATTTCTTACATTTACTGCATTTTATTTCAGAAGAAACCAAGTGAGGACATGGAAAAAGAAAATGAAACATTGCTGACAGAGTTTGTTCTCACAGGACTTACATATCAACCAGATTCGAAAATCCCCCTGTTCCTGGCATTCTCTATGATATATTTCGTCACTATCACAGGGAACCTTGGTCTGATTACTGTCATCTGGAATGACCCTCACCTTCACATCCCCATGTACTTATTCCTTGGAAATTTAGCCTTTGTGGATACTTGGTTATCATCCACAGTGACCCCCAACATGCTGATCAACTTCTTTGCCAAGAGTCAGATGTTGTCTCTCTCTGAATGCATGGTACAATTCTTTTCCTTTGTAATCAGTGTAACCACAGAATGTTTTCTCTTGGCAGCAATGGCATATGATCGCTATGTAGCCATATGCAAACCTTTACTCTATCCAGTGATTATGACCAATGCACTATGTGTTCGGCTATTAGTCTTGTCATTCCTAGGTGGCTTTCTTCATGCTAGTATTCATGTGGGTTTTTTATTCAGATTAACCTTCTGTAATTCTAACATAGTACATCACTTTTTCTGTGACATTATCCCATTGTTAAAGATTTCTTGTACTGACTCTTCTATTAATTATCTCCTGGTTTATATTTTTGCTGGTTCGATTCAAGCATTCACCATTCTGACGGTTCTCATCTCTTATACCTCTGTTCTCTTTACAATCTTAAAAAAGAAGTCAGTCAAAGGAATAAGGAAAGCCTTCTCCACCTGTGGAGCTCACCTCTTATCTGTGTTTTTATACTATGGCCCTCTTCTCTTCATGTATGTGCTCCCTGCATCTCTACAATCTAATGATCGAGACATGATAGACTCTCTATTTTACACTGTTATAATTCCTTTCTTAAATCCAATTATCTATAGCCTGAGAAATAAGCAAGTCATAGACTCATTGAAAAAAACATTAAAGGGAAAAATTTAGGTCTTCTAGTAATCTCTCTTCTCTTTTCAGTAAAACAGACACAAAATTTTTCAAGTTAGATGTGGGTATAAATTTGTTCTTGTTGAACGGTTTTTGCAAATGCAATTATCCTAGCTTTCTAATGATTTAATGTGTTTTTATTCAATAAACTGAGAATATTTTTATCTATATGAAAACATACATAAAATTTTAATCATGTGTTCCTCTCATACTAGAATATTTAAAGTAGAAAGCAAAGGAAAACATTTTAGAAGTAGTATGTTCTTCATGTGTCTTTATAAAAACACGAAAAGATAAAATTGTGTAGCTCCTCTGAGAAGAACTGTATGATAAATCATACAGTGAATAGAGCTGTGTAGTCTGGATACTCATATCACATACACCCTATATTGGTTGCAGGTTTCTGATTGGGTGAGCAGGCCATTTGCTCTTTTTTTGTTCCTCCAAGAGATACCTGCAAACCCGAGGGAGGGAGTAAATGGATGACAATCAGCTGCTGTTATTCTTTCACCCTAGAGCATCCATATTATTGCATGTCTTTAGTTTGCTCATTTTTATTACTCTATGGTATTTCCATTGTACTAATGGTTTCTTGTCAATAATCTAGACTTTTGCTTATTCATTTTTTGTTATGACCCAAAGACTAGATTGGTAATAAAAGCATCCAGTGTCTCTTTCTTCTGCCTTTTTTAAAGTCTATTTTCCTAATTAGCCTTTTCCTTGAATGAGAAGATAGACATGAAACTATGAGTATAGTTATGTAGTCAGTTATGTAGCCTGTGTTTCCTACTTTAAGTTGAGTGAGTATGGAAGGGGCAGGTGGGAGCTTCTCAGAAACTCAAACTTCATCTGCAGCCTTCTCTTGTACATGTCTAGTCCTCAGATTCCTCTTCTCTGGTTTGTCTTTCAGTACAATCTCCACTACTTTATACTTTTCTGAAATTCAACAAAATCTCTTAGTGTGATCCCATTCTTACCTGTTTCATATATTTATTCCCTTTAGTAAATAATTTTTTTTCCCATAGTAGGATGTTACAGAAAAGGTAAAATATACACTTGTGCAAAGCCTGAATTTTAGACTAGATATTCTGCTTCCCTTAAAAAGAAACTACACATAATTACACTTAAAAAGAAATATGTATATATTACTTAATGAATAATTATATATAAATTATAATATTCTATTTGCTATGTTCACCCAGTTTTCTGGCATACTGCTGATGTCGCATTAAAAACTATCCCATTGAAACGCTAATAACATGATAGAAATATTCTCAGTTATTAACAGTATTAAGAATTAAGGTGTATTCATTCCTCAATCTGGAGATTTAGAAGAATTTATAGTCTCTCTGTACATATGTAAATGTATAGAGATATTTTCCTCATCATTTTATAATACTTTCTACTATTCAGGAAATTACTAACATTATAATCCCAGAATGTGCTGAAACAAATAACATAATTAGGAATTAGGAAAAAATTAACAACCACCAATCAAAACTAAAACAATATTTCTCAGAGTCTGGGTTGTGAACTAGCTAGGGTAGAATCTTAAATATTTGCATATTGGGTGTCTATCAGAACCTCTTTTGTCTAGACTCCTTTTATTTGTTTGCTTCTGTTCAAACAATGTTTCTAAAACATCAGTGGGAACTGTAATCACCTGGAGAGCTTGTAAAAACATAGATTGATAAGCTCTATCATTAGAGTTTTTGATTCAGCAATGTTGATGCTCTTGGTTTGAAAGCACACTTAGAGAACAATTGTTTTTAAATAATCAATTAAGCAAAATTTTTCTCATTCAGCTTATTTAGAGATCAGTCAAAATAGAATTTCTACACATCCTATAGTCATTATAGCACTATAAAATTATTCTAAAGGTTTCCATCCTCTCCTTTGTACTTTTGTCCTTGTTTGGGGCAGGTGGTTGCAGAACTCAACGGGGTACCTATTTCAAAGGGTGAAATACTGTACGGTTTTTTATTACTTTTTCATGAGAAGGAAGACTGATAGTAATGATTGCAAATCAAACTATATAGTCACCTATCAGTAAGGTGACTGGGAAGGACCTCTGTCCTTTAGAGAAAACCTGTGAAAATGAATCAACCTTTGAACCATTATTCTCTAAGATTTTCATATGGAAGTTGTTCCAAGTGATATAATGATGTAATGTTTGCATCATATTAGAAGAAGCCTTCTAAGTAACATGTATTTGAGGGCAGTAGTTAACTGCGGCATCAAGAGGTTTCCTCTACCTTTGAAGAGAAATAAATAAATTCACTAAGTATATAGCAAATACTTATATTAGGATTCTCCAGAGAAAGAGAATCAATAGAAATCTGTGTGTATGTATATGGATAGAGAGAATATTATCTATATACACACAAATATATGTGTTGTGTGTGTGTGTATATATATATATAGAGAGAGAGAGAGAGAGAGCACATGCAAGAGAGACAGAGAGACAGAGAGAGAGAGAGATTTTGAAAGATACTGATTTAATATGAGGTATTGCCCATGCTATTATGAAGGCTAAAAAATACCACATCTGGAATCTTCATGCCGGAGACCCAAGAAAACAAAAACTTGAGAGTCATAGGGTTCACGGTATAGATTCCTAACTAAATAGGCTTTATAGCTAGACCTGATAACTAGAAACACCAAGGGCAGAAGAAGAGCCATGTCCCAGTTCAATCAGTCAGGAAGAGATGAGTGAATTCAACTTTCATCTGCCTGTTCCATTCAGGCCCTCAATGGATTGGATGAAGTCCATCCACATTGGGGAGTACCAACTACTTTACTCAGTCCACCAATTCAGGTGTGATTTTCTTCTGGACACAGGCTCAAGACATATCCAGAAAGCATTTCTAACAAGTTATCTGGGCATATCATGACCAAGTAAAGGTGACACATAAAAATGTCCATCACAAGTCTCCCCATTGTCAATTTGGCACCCTTATGCACCTTCTTAAACAGTACTTAAGGACTGGGAATGAATAAAAGGAATCAGATTACTGGCTAACTGATGCAATTATCTTGCATATAACTGTCAACTCATGAACACCTTCTTCAGAAGAAGAAGTTAAGTCTTTAGGTAATGTTCACTCTTCTCTTTGACATCTGGCAACTGAAGTAGTATGATGTAATATTAATAGTATTTACAAACTGTGATGTAAAGTCAACACATCTTACATGATGTGATAAAGGAATATGTGATATGTGAGAGGAATATTTGCTATGTATATATTATATATGTTCATATCTCTGTATACACACACATTGATTACAAAAAGGGAGGAAATATTTGTGGCAATTATAGTCCTCATTTCAGTAACTGGTCATGTGTTCAAGGCTGGTATTTATGAGCTTCTTCAACTACTCATTCCATATTCTCTTTTCCTACAGCAAGCACTTCAGTGGTGGCAGTTTCTTCCCTGGTGCAGTGAATCATTTATTCCTGATGATTCTTGGTCAATAATTGTCCTTCATAGACTGAGTTGTTGAAGTTTTCCATTGACCTTAACCAGAGGGCATGGTAACACTGAGAGATCTCCTATGTATCTTCTATATTCCAGACATAGTCTTCTTTACCTCCATTGTGTATTAGTAGTCCAACTTCTCCTTAGTAGTTAGGATCACCCCAATGAACACAGTCATTTCTTTCTTTGTCTGTTCATTCAGAGGGATGAGATGATCAACATGATCAGCTGGCAATCTTAATTTACAGTGTAATTGAATCATGGGGTGTATCCTGGAATAAACATTCCCCCTTTGGACCTAAAACTTTTAGGCCAACAGAGCATGAAAGTGCAGGAACAAGAAGCAAATTTTGCTAGCGGGTCACTAGACGTAGTGAGTGGTCTCAATCACAGTTTAAAGGATCTCCATGATTTCTTTATAAGTTATTGGGAAGAGAGAAGTTATTTTATAATAATAAAATAATAATATTGTTTTATAATATTTAGATACCATTTAGATTTGATAACTGAATAGTGATGTGTAACTATTGCCAAGTCAGTTTTGAGTAATCATTTCATTAATCATTTGTTGCCTATCTTTGAATACAAAAAAAAAAAAAAAACTGCATGGCAGCATGCATTGTGGGTAGTCTTTTTAATTAAGGAACTTTCTATTTCAGTGAAATTTCTAAGTATCCAGTGGTGTGAAGCATGTTAAGATATCTCTTCTAACGTTACATCAAGTGCCTCCTATCTTCAACAAGAGGCCATCTCTCAAATAAATTCTTTGTGTTTCTTCCTCCCACTGACCTTTGCCTAGTAAGCTGTCTCATGAGATTTCAGCTCATTTGGATGCCAAGCATATGTTTGGAATTTGAGCTATAATTTGCATGAGGAGGACATCTTTACTTGAGGTGGCTTCTGAAGGGAATCTTCATTTTTCGCTTCATTAGTATCAAGTTTTGATTAGCTCAGATGAGACAATAGTTATGAAAGCACTCAGAACATCAAATTTTATGTATAATCTGAAGTTTGCATAAAAAGTCAGAAGTGGGTAAAGTATGGTGGCTCATACCTGTAATCTTAAATGCTTTGGGAGGCCAATACAGAAGGATTACTTGAGCCCAGGAGTTCAAGATCAGCCTGGGAAACAGACCATATCTCTACAAAATTTTAGAAATTAGCAGGCTTGTTTGTGCATGCCTCTAGTTCCAGTAATTTGGAAGGCAGGAAGTACACTTCAGCAAGAGTTTGAAGTTACAGTGAGCTAGGATTTCACCATTGCACTCCAGCCTGGGTGACAGAGTGAGACTCTGTCTCTAAAAAAGCAAAACAAAACAAGGCAGAAGTGTCATGTGTTGTGAAAAATGGTGGCATAAAGTGTAATTTCAATTGTTAAAAGTAGAATTGTTTATAGTGACTTAATTTTTATGATTCTGAAGTCTATAGCACCCTGTAGAATAATCTGGATCCCTCACACACATCTAAATTCACAATGCCCAGTTGAAGATCTTCACTTTGTCCTAAGGGAATCCTAAGTCACTCTTAATGGAATTTCAGAGATGTATAATTGGTTAATCCTTAATGTTGAAAGAAAATGTATGTAAACAACATTTTCCTGAGATTAGAAATGAAGCCTCCAAAATCAATTAGTGTGCAAAGAATTGCTACCCATGTCATTGTCATTCCTGTGCTATTTATGTATCTTTTTCTGCTTTAGAAAGCCTAGCATGTTTAAAGGATCTCCATGATTTCTTTACAAATTATTGAGAAGAGAGAAGTTATTTTATAATATTTTTCATTCTTTAAAAAAAAAATTTAAAATGCTGTCTAATTTATAATGATTTTAGATTTGGTTTACAGGATGCCAAAATGCCAGGGACAAATGGAACAAAAAGGAGTGAATAATCTTCATGTTTTATATTTATGACTAACCTCTGGATAAGCAAAGTAGCCGTAGAATGAACTGTTTCCCTTAACAATGATTTGTTATCTAGTTTACCCATCCAACTACAATGAGATTATAAGATAAATTCTGGTTACCTAGAGTGTTAAATGCTTTAAAACTGAGTTTTACAATTCAAGTCCTAGTGATTCTTCTTTAGGAAATCTTTCTGATAATTTTGATATAAAGATTAATTCTGTGTAATCATACCATCTGATTAAAACTTTTAAGGACTATCAATTATATAATAACTCCTCTGTACCACTTCTGATAATAATTCATTGATTATATTATATATGGCATAAAATATATATACAATTGAGATACAGAAATACACATATATTTTATTTTATATACAAATAGTAATACCAGCAATAATAATTTATACATATAAATATATATTTCAGAAATATGTAGAAAATATACTTCTCCTACCCTTGCCAGAATTAATGATTTAAAGAACCCACATACAAATTGAATTTGAGAATTTTTCTTTATTTTGTGATTTGGGACTTCATAGAAGGAGACCCAATTCCATATAAAAGTTTTTGGGAATTTGGAGGGTAAGCTGGGAAAAATGGCAGGAACAGAAGGAAGCAAGGCAGCCAGTCAACAGCCAATATCATGTCCCAACACTAGCTTCACGAGATCGGCTGTTACTGTTGCAGAACTTCCAATGACACAGCTTATACTATCAGGGCCACTATAGTGGATACAGAAAGCATATGCTGTAATCTTGATATTTTTGCCTTGGCTGCCTTCTTTGCACTGAAATATTTTGACCATGTACATTTGTCTCCATCTCTCTATATCTGTGTCCAGCTTTGGTGCATTTGATTGGACAAATCTAGGTCAAATCCTTTGTCTCCCACCAAAACAAATGTTAGAAAGGGGATCAGGTGTTAGACATCCAGTATATGACATCTATCTTCTTCATAACCTGTTTAACATAACTTCCTCCAGTTTTGTCCTTGCTCTTATTCTCTTTATTTTTTGTATTCTTCAATGGATAAATCATCCATAACTATGCCCTTAACTACTCCAGAGACTCTTAAGTCATTATTTCTAGTAGAATTATGTTACTACATACATTTTACCCAGATGTTCAGAGGATTCTCACACTACAAACTTGCCAATGCATTTGGTTTCTCATCTCAATGTTGGATGACAATCTACCTAATCACCATGTGACTACTTTTTCCTTCTCTGACTACTTTGATATCAAATATTTTCCTAAGTAACAGTGATTCTATATCCTGAATGTTTTAGAATCTATTTCTTCATCCCTTTAATTATTCCCAATATCATATTACACATGGACTAGGTAGTATAATTCATTTATTCACCTGAGGGGTATTTTTAAAGAGCCAGCTAACGGCAAACCTCTCAACATCAACCCAACAAGCCAGAAAGAAATGGGGACCTATCTTTAGTCTCCTTAAATAGAAAAACTACCAGCCAAGAATTTTATATGCTGCAAAACTAAGTTTCATCAATAAAGGAGTATTAAAGTCTTTCCCAAATAAGCAAACACTATGCAAAATTTGTCACCACTGGACTTACCCTATAAGAAATGCTTAAAAGTATTCCATACATGGAAAAGATGAGTACTCACCAGTGTAAACACTCTCAAAAGTTAAAACTCATAGCTCCTATAAAACAGTAATAAAGAAAGAAAACAAATCAACTAGGTAACAATCAAAATGATCACCAGAACAGTATTTTACATACCAATACTAACATTGAACGTGGATCGCTTTTATACCCCCTTTAGAATATGTGGATTGGCTGAATGGATTAAAAAGCCCAAGCTAAATATATGGTATCTCCAATAAACCCATTTAACTCACAAAGACTCTCATAGATACAAGGTAAAGGGGTAAAAATAATATTTCATGTAAGAGGAAACAAAAGCAAGCAGGAGTAGCTATTTTCATATCAGATAAAATAGACTTTAAATCAACAATACAAAAAAGCAAAGATGGCTTATATAATGATTAAGGGTTCAGTTCAATAATAAGATATAATAATCCTCAATATATATGCACTAACGTGGGAGCTTTCAGATTCACAAAACAAATTCTAGTTGCTCTAAGGAAAGAAATAAACAGCAACATTATATTAATAATAGCTGGGGACTTCAACTCTCCACTGGCAGAACTAGACATATCATTGAGGCAGAAGATCAACCAAGAAATTTTTTTTTTTTCATAAAACTTCAATTTAGTAATCGTATTTTTATTTGTATGGCAATAGTAAAATACAACAAAGTAATTTTGAAATATCTGTTAAAATGTGTTATTTAAAAATAATTTTCTCATTAGGTCAATTATAGGAACAATGAGGTCTATGTGATTTACAAGATGTTGAGCAATTTGAGTTTCCAGAAAACCGTGAGACTGAGTATGATTCTGGGAAAAACTAATTAATAAAGGTGATTATTTTCTCCAGTCTCTTTACTTCACTTTTTCTGACTTATTCACACTATTCATGGGTATCTCAGTGGCATTTTTTTCCAGATTACTAAACCCACTCCATTCTCTCTTTAATCCCCAGCAGGTATTAAAGATCCTAAAGCACATTCCTAGGAGACTAAGGGTCTCCTGGAGGAAAAATCAATAAGGGAGAGCCAAGAAATGAAGAAAAATCTTTAGAATTCCTACATTATCATAATTTGGTAAAATAAAATAATTCCAAGTGGACAAAACCTACACAGATATAGATAATAGATTTTTAAAATCACATAACTCAGAAATAGTATGAAGAGAAAAAAGTAAGTTAACAGAATATTAATAATGGAAAGACAAGCTTTAGAAAGATTTTCCTGAGGTGTTTTTGCAAAACAGAAGAATCTGGTTTGTGAAAAGAACTAAGGAGAACCTCAAGGAAAGTCCAAGGTATTATATGATGTCTTTTCTGAAACTGGAAGCCCATGATATAGGGCTTCCAGAGGTCATCTCAAGATGTAGCTTAAGTTGGAGAAAAGTCCTTAAAATGGTAAATAACGATCTAATGTTAAATTCTGCTTAAAAGGGAACAATTAGAAAAAACAGCATAGTAAAATATTTAAAAATCTTCTGAAATTAATAAAACATAGAGGACTTTATCATATTTCAAAGTACTTAACAAAGTTCTCAGCAAAGTGTCCATTTAATAACATAAAAACAGTCATTCAAGTTGTTTTGAATCATTTTTATACTTGTGATGTAGTAACGTTTTAGTATGGAAATTGAAAAATCATTCCCTTAATGAATTTTCTTTCTTTATTTCCTTGTATATTATCCATGGACAAATCCTTGAGCCCCAGTAAAGGGACCATCTCTTTTATTTCTATAATTCCTACCAGGCATCAGCAAAGATAATGAAAACCAGTTCTTTGAAAAATTAGAAATTACTTGGGTCTTTCAAGCTTTTTACCAACCTCATAAACTTAGTTACTATTTAGTAGTGAGAAAGTAGCATAAGTTCAGGTCTATGTCTTTTCTACTATCAGAAATCACCTCATTGTCATTCTTTTTTTCTTTTTTTTCTTCTTTTTTTTTTCTTTTTTTTTTATTTCATCTTATTGTTATGGGGGATACAGAATTGCAGGTTACATATGTTGCCGAATGTTTATAGCAGCACAATTCACAATAGCAAAGATGTGGAAACAACCCAAACGCCCATCAATACCTGATTGGTTTAGTAAGCTGTGGTATATGTATACCATGGAATATTACTCAGCTATAAGAAATAATGAAGATACGACATCTCTATGGTTCTCCTGGAGAGAGTTGGAACCCATTCTATTAAGTGAAGTATCCCAAGAATGGAAAAATAAGCACCACATGTACTCACCAGAAAATTGGTTTCCCTGAACATCACCTAAATACACATCTGGGAACAACACCAATCGGATATCAGACTGAGGTGGGGGTGGGGGAGGGGATGGGGGTATGCCTACACAATGAGTGCATTGCGCACTGTTTGGGGAATGGTAACGCTTGAAGGTGCTGACTTGGGAAGGAGGGTTGGGGAAGGGAGGGATATATACCTACATGATGGGTGCAATGCGCACTATCTGGGGATCAGACACGCCTGGAGCTTTGACTTGGGGGGAAAGGCGGTACATGGTCAACCAAGAAATATTGGACTTCAATGAGACTTGAACAAATGGACCTAACAGACATTTACAGAATATTCTACACAAAAACTGTAGAATATACAGTCTTCTCATCAGCACATTAGACATTTTCCAAGATAGATCACATGTTAACCCGTAAATCAAGTCTCAGCAAATTTAGAAAAATTGAAATTATACCATGTATATCTCAGACCATACTGGAATAAAACAAGAAATAAACTCCAAGAGGAACTCTCACATCTACACAAATACATGAAAATTAAACAACCTGCTGCTGAACTATCCTTGGGTTGTTGACACTATCAAGACAGAAATCAAAGTTTTTTGAATTGAATGGCAAAGGTGACACAAGATTCCAAAATCTATGGGATACATAAAAGAAAGTGCTAAGGGGGAAGTTCATAGCCTTAAATTCTTACATCAAAAAGACATAAAGATCACAAATTAACAACCTAATGTCATACCTCAAGGAACTAGAAAAAGAAGAGTAAACCAAACACAGAGCCAGCAGAAGAAAAGATATAATAAAGTTCAAAGCCAACTAAATGAAATGGAAATCAAAAAAACAATACAAAGGATCAATGAAATAAAAAAGTTGGTTCTTTGTAAAGAAAAAAGGAATCAAGAGACAACTAGCTAGATTGGCCAGCAATAGTAGAAAAAGGAGGAAAGATACCAGGTCAAGGACCTCGACTGGTTGAGGTGCTTACTAAGGGCAATCAGAATAAGGAATGGGCAATGGAAGAAGGTTGGTTATATATACCAGTTTTGACCACATGAATAGTGACAGGAATGAAGAATGTAATTCCCATGAGTATTTACACCTTGGTTTGCTATGAATAAATTTGTGTTTGTGTGTGTATGGATAGCAAAAATCTTTGTTTTCTTTCCCCTATTATTTCCTTACCATGTAACATAAGATATATTGACTCTATATTGTAGATAGTTTTTAAGTATTGTCAATTTTACATCATAATATTTCAGTTGTTGGGTATCAAAGGAAACAGTAAATATCAACAAAGTACTTTATCTTCAATTCTGGGGAAGATATTCTTGAGTTATCTGTTGAATGCAGGATAGTTGTATCAAGTTAACTGAACTTGTGACTTTGTTATTGTTTTATTTGGAGACTTAGTTTAAGAAGATTCTTATGGGTGCCAAGTTGACAAGCAGTAGACATCAGATGGGTCCTTTTATATGTCAACTTGACAGGGCCAGAGATGTTCAGATATCTGGTTAAACACTATTTCTGGTTATGTCTGTGCAGGTATATCTGAAAGATATTAGCATTGGAATTGGTAGAATGAGAAAAGCAGTTGGCCCTTCTCAGTGTGAGAGGGATCATCCAATCCATTTAGAGTTTGAATGGAACAGAGGTTGGTTAAATTTGCTCTCTGGCTGGCTGCTTGAGTTGGGACATTGATCTTCTCCTACCCTCAGCACTTATGGTTCTCAGGTCTTCAGACTTGGTGTAGAATATATAACAGAAATATATTTTAAGTCTTTCTTAATACTTCTTAAAATGACAAAAATGACACACACACAAATATATCTATACAAGATATGAGAATGGGATCATACCAACTGAGTTTATATTTTGGTAAATTTCAGGAAGGCATAAAATAGTAGGGATTGTACTGCAGGACAAACTAGAGAGGAGGAATCTATAGACTAGCTATGCATAAAAGAAGAATGCAGAAGTCTGAATTTCTGAGAGGACCTGTTGCACACTCACCCAATCTAAAGTATGACTTTGACAGTTTACACACTCAGCCACATACTCATAGCCTGATGTCTACCTTCTCATTCAAAGAAAAGGCCAATTAAGAAAACAGACTTTTAAAATGGCAGAAGAGATACCAGATGCTTATAGAACCCATCTATCTAGTCTTTAGGTCATAACATTGAACAAATGAGCAAAAATCTAGATAATTGACTGGAAACCAATAGTAGAATGGAAATATTATAGCAATAATAAACAACAAACTATGGACATATGCAAAATAATATGAATTCTTAGGAAGAAGGAGGAACAACGGTGGAATTCTGTTCCATTCACACAATTTCCTGGGGCTTATGAGGTATCTGTTAAGGAAACAAAAAAGGGACAGATGGCCTTATCTAATCAGGCTAACTGGACCTTCACAAATACAGAATAAATAATATTTGTATTAAATACTTACATATTTTATATCCTTTAAACCAAGCATCTAAATGAATAGTTTCTCCTTGATACTTTCTAATACTCTATCCCACAAGCTAATCTTATTAATAAGAACAAAAATAATTTATTTAGGCATAGAATATTATTAATTGTCATGAAAGAAATATAAGGTGAGTTGACATGCAGTAGCCATCCCAGGCCAGGTAATCTCCTTGAGCTCATATCAAGATTAAAAAAGAATCATGTAACCTCACTGCATTCTATGGATTTGTGTTGTCAGTTTCATTTAAATTTAAAAAATATTTCACAAATACTTATTTAGGGCCTTTTGTGTGTAAGCCACTGTCTACACACTTCAAAAGAGAGAAAGAGTAGTAGGACTTTAAATTGTAATCTAGAAGATCCTTTGGGCCAAAAATAAGTATTATGCAAAGCCAATTTTGGCATAAGAAGAATAAATAAACTGCTGCATATTTCAAATAAGTTACTGCAATCAGGAAATGCATCATGGAAGCAGGAATATTTGACATCTTGAAGAAAGAATGCTGTCTCACTTGTAAATGAGAATGGGTGCAGACAGGACAGGGAGATTTTCCTGTAGAGGGACCTGTTTGAGAAAAAGCATGTGTCTGAGAGACTAAGGTATGCTCAGAAGTCTCTTAGTAACTAATTTTGGCTATAACACAGGTTCCATTAGCACAATTGTGGAGGAGGAGACTCCAGAGTTTAAACCAAGGTTTCTTTTCAAAGGAAATCAAATGGCAGGGTAAACAAATGCAGGATGACAAAGTTATATATAGTCAGCCCTCGTATCTGTAGGTTCTGCATTTGTGGACTCATCCAATTGTGGATTGAAAATATTTAAGAAACAAATTGCATCTGTGCTGAGTAGATACACACTTTTTATGGTCATTATTCCATAAACAATACAGTATAACAACTATTTACAAAGCATTTACATTGTATTAGGTATTATAACTAATCTAGGTATGATCTGAAGTATACGAGAGGATGTACATAGGTTAAATGCAAATACTATGCCATTTTATAGCAGGGACTTGAGCATCTATGAGTTTTGGTATCCAAGGGAGGTCCTGAAACCAATCCCCTGGGGATACTGGAGGATGAGTGACATATATACACACTTATACATATACACACATTCATTTATATTTAGATATTTATATGTATATCATAAAATCTATAGATATACATGAACAAATAACCATGTGCATAGTTATATACAGTCATGAGTTGCTTAACTATGGGGATATATTCTGAGAAATGTGTCATTAGGTGATTTTCTCATTGTGTGACCATTTTAAAGTGTGCTTACACAAACCTAGATGGTATAGCCTCAAACACAGGCTATATGATATACTCTATTGCTCCTAGGCTAAAAACCTGTACAGCATATTACTGTCCTGAATACCGTAGGCAATTGAAACACAATGGTAAGTATCTGTATATCTAAACATACCTAAACAAAGAAAAGGTAGAGTAAAAATATCAAATCATATAGAAGATAAAAATGGTGAACCTATATAAGGCACTTATGATGAATGAAACTTATAGAACTGGAAGTTGCTCTGGGTGAGTCAGTGAGTGAGTGGTGAGTGCATGTCAAGGACTAGGACATTTCTGTACACTACTGTGGACTTTATAAATCCTGTGAACTTAGGATATACTAAATTTATAAAAACTTCTTCTTTCTTCAATACTAAGTTAACCTCAGCTTACTGTAACTTTTTAACATCATAAACTTTTAAATTTTTTTAAACTTTTGACTCCTTTGTAATAACTAGCTTAAATTACAAACACATTGTACACCTGTAAAAAATATTTCTTTATATTCTATAGGCTTTTTCCTATTTTTAATTTTTTATTAATTTTTAAAATGTTCTTATCAGTAGCACAGACACACACATTAGCCTAGGCCTACAGAGAGTTAGGATCATAACTATAATTGTCTTTTACTTCTTCCTTTAAATCTCACTGATTTCTTTATCTTACTAATTTCTTTAATTTTGGGAAGACTGAGGCCATTTTTTTCCTTTTCTTCAGATCAAGAACACACATAGAGTTTTCATTTCCTATGACAAAGATGCCTTCTTCTGGAATACTTCTTGAAGGCCCTGCCTGAGGCTGTTTTATAGTTAAGAATTTTCATAAGTAGAAGTACAGTCTAAGGATACAAATTATAGTATAGTAATCACATTGCCATTTATTTTTATTATCAATTATCATGTACTCTATATAATTGTTTGTGCTATACATTTATATGACTGGCAATGCGGTATGTTTGTATACAACAGCATCAACACAAACACATGAATAATATGCTGTGCTGTGACATTACAACAGCTACGAGGTCACTAGGTGATAGGAATATTTCAACTCCATTATAATCTTATGTGACCACTATCCCATATATGGTCCAATGTTGACCAAAATATCATTATTCAGTACATGACTATATTCATATCTAGGTACATATACCTTATATGTATATAATCTGGTAGCAATGACAATCAATGAAAAGCTATCGAGGAGGGATATGCTTTAATCAGAGTCCTGTTTATGAAGCGTCATCTAGCAGCAGTGTTTGGAAGGTAAGAGTGTGACAGTTAGATGGAAAAGATAAGTGACTTGTGTTTTGCAAAACACACAGTTGAGTAGGTTTTAGAGTGAGGGGCTGAGTGGTGTTAGGAGAAATTTATGTATTTTCAAGTGTTGAGAGAGGAAAGACAGGGGTGATCTGAAGATGGATCACTTGCTATAATGAAAGAGAATCAAGTTTGAGCAAAGTTAACAATCGAAGGTATTTTAGGAACAAAACATCCAAACTCTTGCTCATTTTCATGTCTTTTCCAGCACTCGTTATGCACTATGTGATAATAACACAATCTATACTTTTGTAATATTAATTTAAAGTCCCTCATTATCAAAGACACATTCCAACAACCTTTAAATATCACCAATTTCTTTATCTTACTAGTTTCTTTTTTATAAAATTCTGGGAAGATTGAGAATATTTTCTTGCTATTCTGCAATTTCTCTCCTTTCTCTACACCCACCCCAACTTAATTCTTTAATCTAATCTGTTAGCCTCTGGATTAGTGAAGCTTTTCAGATTGCCAAAGAACATGCAAATATAGCTAGAAAGGTCCTTAGAAGGCATCATAGTTGAGGAGAGGCAACTGGCCTCTCCTTATTCACAGAAATACAGTGAACTAAGGGCATCCTCTCAGAGTTTATTCCTGCCTCCACTGCTTTAATTTCCTTCTCACTTATTTCTCATTCCAATTTCTATTTATTTCTCTGTAGGATATGTGAACTGAATCTTTATGAGAAGAGAAATTAACCGTTTCCCAGTAAAGTAGAAAAAAGACATTCTGATGGCTAGGTGAATTCATGAAATTTGCTTGTGTTCAACCAAACACAAACCTGTCCTCTCTATGGAGTGAATGTGATATGAATCTCTAGTCTACAAACCTGTGAAAGGGATGGGGAACCTGCAGCCTTGGGGCCACATGTGGCCTTCTGGATCCTTGAGTGTGGCCCTTTGACTGAATCCAAATTTTACATAACAAATCATTTTAATAAAAGGGGATCTGGAGGGACACGTGTGGCCTTGAGGCCACAGGTTTCCCACTCCTCTAAGGTTTTCATTTGTTTTCTGCTGTTATTATTCCAGTATGCCATCAACACTTTACTAAATGTCCTTATATGAAAACTTTTGTATAATATACACAAATATTTTAAGGAGTTTATTAGGTACTAACACCTCAAGTCATTAAATAGTTAGGACAATTGTGATTGAAAAAATCTTTCCTGCACCAATACATACCCACATCCAACCTGCATGATTTTGTGACCTTTAATAGAAAGAGAATACATGCTAGTATGAGATCTAAACATTCACCTTTAACGTTTTTTTCAGTGAATCTATGACTTGCTTATTTCTCAGACTGTAGATAATTGGATTTAACAAGGGAATTATGACAGTGTAAAACAGAGACTCCATCATATCTTGATCACCTGCTTGTGGAGATGCAGGGTGCACATACATGTAAAGAGTAGGGCCATAGTATAAAGACACAGATAAGAGATGAGCTCCACAAGTGGAGAAGGCTTTCCTTATGCCTTTGGCAGACTTCTTTTTTAAGATTGTAATGAGAACAAATGTATAAGAGATAAGAATAGTCACAATGGTGAATACCTGTATTGAACCAGACAAAATAAAAACCATTAGAAAATTAATAGAAGGGTCAGTACAGGAAATTTTTAACAATGGTATAATATCACAGTAAAAGTGATATATTATGTTAGAATTACAGAAGGTTAACCTGAACAAAAAACCCACATGAATAGTGGCATGAAGAAAGCCACCTAGGAATGACAAGACTAATAGCCAGATGCACAGTGAATTGGTCATAATCACTGGATAGAGTAAAGGTTTGCATATGGCTACATAGCGATCATATGCCATTGCTGCCAAGAGAAAACATTCTGTGGTTGCACTGATTCCGAAGGAAAAAAATTGTACCATGCATTCAGAAAAAGATATCATCTGACTCTTGGCTAAGAGGTTGACCAGCATGTTGGGGGTCACTGTAGATGATAACCAAGTATCCACAAATGCTAAACTCCCAAGGAATAAGTACATGGGGATGTGAAGGTGAGGGTCATTCCAGATGAGAGTAATCAGACCAAGGTTTCCCAAGATGGTGATGAGATATATCACCAAGAATGCCAGGAACAGGGTGATTTTCCACTCTGGTTGATATGTAAGTCCTGTGAGAATGAACTCTGTCAGCAATGTGGCATTTTCCTTCTCCATGTCCTCACTACACATCCCTGAAATGAAATAAAAGTAAGAAGCATATTCACTAAGGATTTATAAAGGGAATACTAGAGGAGGGGAGTTGAAATAAAACCACATACTTACCAGAATTCCCTCTTTCATTTATTACACTAGAGGAGAGTATTTTAAGGGTAATTGAATGAATTGAAAAATGAAATTGTTTCAGTCCATAGAATGTGCATAAATAAACAGATTTAGAAAAAATGTAGAGGCATCATAAGCACATGCTAAATTACTGTGAACACTATCGAGGGTGGTATAAAAATCCTGTGTCTAGCCCATGAATGTAGTGTCAACATAAAAGATCTTTGTAAGGCCAGGAATATACAATGAGTTCTAAGACTTGAAGAATCTTGAACTTTATTGTTCAAGCAATAGACATGAATGAAAACTTTTACAACAGAGAATGGCATTTAAGATTTCTTTTAAATGAAACAATTGGTCCTGTACAAAATCAGCTGCAAAAAGGAGATACTGGAGCCAGAGATACCAGTCAGGAAGCAGTTTCTATTACCCAGGGAACCCAAACCAGATCCACATCAGAATTGTCTGAGGAGCTTTCTTGCCAAATTATATAATATGGGGGATTAGTGTAGAAATAGATTCAGTGGTTCAAGAAAAAAATATAGGAATATGCATTCTTAAAATGCTATTCAGGTGCTTCAAATGATGTGAAGTACCTAGTTATGTATGATAAGACATTGGGACCGACTAGGACAAAGGAATAAATCCCAAATAATTCAGAATGCAGAGTCAGCAGGGCCCCATGACATGTTAGATGTGAAGGGGATGGTCAATGCAAGGAAGAGTCACTTGGTGATTCAAAATGATGTTGAGAATCCAGATTCATTGGCAGATGTGTTGGAACGAGCATCCTCTGACCATCCCAGTGAGATGTAAGTAGGAGTAGGACTCTATTAGAGCTTAGTAATAAAGAAATAATGACATAGGAGTCATTCGTATAATGAAGACATAGTTACAGATGCCATATGCATTGGAGAAGTGAGCCAAAAGTAAAAGAGGAACAGAGAGGAAAAAAGTCATATTAACCAGGGTATAAAGTGGATATATGCCATTTATTTGATAGCCAAAGCCTAGTCCCCTCTTCTACCATGTGACTCTTGGTGGCCACAGAGACTACTACCCACTCTAGAGCTTTCCATCCATCTTGCACCTAGAATGAGGAGACTTGATCTAGGTTTGGCCAGTCAAATCCACCACCATAGATTTGGAATTTGGAGAGTGGGAAACAATGGAACGGGGGCAAGAAGAATTTTGGATGCAAAGGCAGCCAAAACAGCAATATGACTCAGGTGGGGCAAGGGCAATATACATAACCTAAACATTTGTACCCGCATATTATGCTGAAATAAAAAAAAAAAAAAGACTCCAGTAGATACATCCCACACACAGCAACAAAGTTGATAGTGTGAATTGTGGCACTGGAAAGTTCAACAGCAGTAAGAGTAGCTTTCATTGAGCTAGTATTGAGACATGATTTTGGCTGTTGACTGGCTGCCTTCCTTCCTTCTGTTCCTGCCCATTTTTACAGTGGATTCCTCCTACTTACCTACTCTTTTGTATTAGAGCCATTATCCATTGAATAAATTCCTATTGCAACCAAGAGTCCTGGCTGAAACAAAAGAGAGACAAGGGAGAGACCAGATAAAGATACTGAGGAGAAAGATTACAGAAGCAAGAGGAGAACTGGGAAGCTGAGTGTCATAGATACAAAGAGAAGAACAATACTCAAAGAGGACAAAGTGAAGTATTGGACCAAATGCCAAAATAAATGCTCCAGCCGGACAAGTGAACAGAGATTACTGAGTATGAAAATAAGAGTTTAGTGGCTTTAGTGAAAGCAGTTTCCATTTGTGATAGAATGAAGGTCAGAGAAGAATAAGAAATGGATGGGAAACAGGAGGCACAACAGTGAGGGGTGTGAAGTAGAACACTCTAGGTAATATGGAGGGAAGTTAGCATTTGTCTTCTGCTCATAGACAAATACAAAACATTTTTTTCTGTAAGACTTCTCCATATTTAATAAAAGGTTTCAAAAGTAAGGAGATGAAAGCAAGGCAGGGAGAGGAGAAAGGGGACAGGAGAACTGAAAAGGAAAATCTGGGTGGTGAAAACAAAAGAAAACAAAACAAAAAAAACCAGAAATAGGCAGAGAACAAAAAGGACATATGGATAAGTATAGGAAAAACAAGGCAGAGAAGAGAGAGAGAGGAAGTATTAGAGAAAGGCTGAAAAAGAATGAAACAAAAAGGCTCAGAGGCTTGGGGGTAAATGTAAGTCTTAACTCTGGAGTTCATTAAAAGATGCAAATTCTGGGGCTATTTTCTTTACTTTTACTCAAAATTACATTTTAGTTTCCTGTGAAATTTGTATATGAAAATGAGATCTAATTTGGAAATTTACTTAAAAACTTTGTGTTGTTCATAACTATATTAGCACTATCTGAAAGTTCTTTTCATATGTAAAAGTTACTTTATCTTTTTTATTATAGTTAATAGAAGTGACTCACTCTAGGAATTCTTCTGGCTTTACTTGACAGCAAATTCTTTTCCAGGAATTTTCCTTTTTTGGCAGAATAACATTGAGCCACAAATTCAACCTAAACCAGCCTATATAAATGGCTAACAGTAATAATTTCAGATGTATTGAATTGGGAATGGACTTTCTTTCATGCAATCTCAAATAAGAAATAATTGAAATAATTGACAATGTCAAATTCTGTTTGGGTATGGGTATCTTTTAAATATATATTAAATTATTTTTAGAAGTTAGTGAAAGGATAGATGAGCTAAGTATTTAAGCAATACCTTAAAAGTTTTAATAAGAATACATGTTTAATTAAATAGGATGGATCTTTTTATTAGAATCAACAAAAACATATATAACAATCATTGCAATTGAATCTTTAAACTCAGTTTTAAATTAGTGTCTGGCTCACCAAAACTTACCTTATCAGGTCATTAACAGGGTAATAAAATTACCCTGGATAATAAAATTAATAGGGTAATAAATTAACATAGTAATAAAAATTGTTAAAGAGAAAAATTAGTCTTGTAGCTCATTTGTTTGTCCAGACTTTAATTGTAAAAATAAAGAATACAGATAATTCACTAAGAGTTTTTATTTCCACCTGTCTGTTTTGACTTCTTATAAACCCAATCTTAAATAAAAGTTTTAACTTTGTATATAAAGAATAATAAATATTATAGAAATCATTTCTCACTCACCTTGACGGAAATTGTGGACATCCTTTAACGGTGTTAGGCTTTCTAAAGTAGAAATAAATACAATTATATCACAAAAATGACAAAAACATAGGTAGCAATTCTTGGCACACTGATTCATTTCAGTGGCTTCATATCCCAAGCTAAGTAAATGTGTATATAAATTTTCCTTGAAAACAAGAGTCAACCAATTGTACAACTGTGTGCTTTTGCTCACACAGGAAAAGGTTGGGAAATGAAATTGCCCCCAGAGAGCATGAGGATTCCCTTCAGGACAAAGTTTGAGGCCCTGCTGGGCATTGTAGGATTGGACATGCACGAGAAGTTCAAATTGTCCCACAGGGCATTACCTTTGCAATCATAAACCCCAAGTCACCCTTGACAGTCCTAGTTTTAACCACTGAAGTCATACTTTATGCCAATGTTTTCCACCGCAGATGACACTTCTGACATGTTTGTGAAAAATGCAGTTTATATACAAAATTTGTTGCTTTGAGTGCTTTGATTAGTATACTGTCATCTGAGCTAATTGAAACATGATTTTAATGAAACCAAAGATCTAGATTGTCTTTAGAAGGAAACTCCAGGTAAAATTATCCTCCCCATGCAAACTACAGCTCAAATCCTAGAGATATGTCTAGTTCAAATGTCATGCTGAAATCGGTCCAAGCAAAGCTCAGAGGGAGGGGTAAAGGCAATCAAAGACAAAGGACATCTGTGGGGAGGTGGCCTAGATCTGTCCTTCCTGAACTTTAATGCCTAGAAAGGTCTTGGAGACCTTGTCAAGATGCAGATCCTGTCTCAGTAGTTCTGGGGTGGGGCTCAGGAGTCTTCCTGTCTAACAAAGTGCCCTGCCTGTGGACTTGCCATCCACAGGGCCTTCGTCATTGCAGGGCCTGGATTATCACAGAACCTAGATCATTGGAGAAACAAAAAATGGTGAATGGTAAATGGTAAATGTGGCTGACAATCAAAGAGAGAAACAGGAAGGAACCAGGTGAAGCCAGAGAGGCGATATGAGTGGGATTGCGGGGGGCTTGGAGGCCAGGTGAAGGACTTTGTTCTTTACCCCAACACCAAGAAAAACTGTGGAGGGATCATGAACATGGTTGTAATATGCCTAGATTTTCCCTTTGAGCATTAACTTAGGAAGTGGTCAATGAGCATTTATTCTGAGAAATAAAATTTAATTTAGATTTTTGCCATTTAGATTTCATATCTATATAGTGGTATGTAACTACCTACACATTACAGTGTTTGTTTTTTTTTAACTTTAATCCCCGCTGGCAAGATGGGGGAAAGCAAGGAGCATATTTTTTGGTTAGATTCATTAATCAATTACCTGATTTCCTTACAATATTACTAATGAAAAAGAAATATGTAGAGAAGAATGGCATGTATAAAATCATAATTACTATGAATACTCAGCCAAAAAGTGGAGTAAACAATATGCTGTACCAAGATAGCTACTGAAGATTGAACTCTGACCTATTTTTCCCTTGCCCAAATTCCTTTCTAAGAGGCCTGGTGAATCACACCTACTAAAGGTAAAGTCTGATTTAATGGGTTTTTATTAACTCAACGTAACGTAGCGTACTTTCCAACCTGATTCTGGTATAGCATCACATGACAGACACGTCCCCTATATTGTAATAATATTACAGAAACCATGGTGCTCTTTCTTTGAATTCCTAGGCTAATAGGAATGTTATGCTTATTTTGATCTTCAATCAATAATGATCTTTCCATTTCAATAATCCACTATACATCTTAGTAATAATTGATGTTTTCATCGGAGCACTGGCTTTCACCTGTTCTTTTATTCTTACTTTACCCTTTATAATTGTTCTGATAATCCAGCAACTGAAGCCTAGTGCTTTCCCAGTGAGTGATGGCATCTGGCCTTTCTCCAAACGTGAAATTCTTTCTACTTTCCTTTCCATTTTAATCACCTTTCTCTTTACTGCAAGCTCACCTGGACTCGCAGTCAACTTTTACTTTGGAGACATGGTCACAAGGGTAAATAAAGACTCACAAAATTGAATTAAAAAGTTAAGACGAAAGTGATGTTGTGCTTAGGCAACTGTAGAAACAATGAGACTAGCTATTAGTGTAAAGGTGCTGCACCAACGAACCACTTAGACCATGCGGGTTTGTTTACATGCATGAAATATACTAGTTTCCTAATTATAAATTTAATTATTTCATTTCAAATTATCCTTATGGGGAACCTTGGGAGAGTCCAGTAGTAAATGCGGAACGCCATAAGTTCGGTTGTCTGTAACCCAGAAACTGTCTGTATATCACCTATATCATGTCATATATATCTGCATATCATACAATCTGTACATACATGTTAACAAATAAGTGTATCCATATGTATATATTCGGATCTAGATACATATACAATATATTTACATAGTCTTATAGTAATGACAGTCCATTCAAAGTTATTGAACCAGAATATGATTTAATCAGAGTTCTGCTTAGGAATGATCATCTGGCAGCAGTATTTAGGCAGTAAGAGAGGATAAAGGATGGGGGGGATAGTAACTAGAGTTTTGCAAAACAGACAGATGAGTAGTTTTAGGGTGAGGGCCTGCCTGTGTGGTCTCAGTAGGAATGGCGGTGGAATTTCAGCGTTGAGAGAGGAAGGGTGTGGGTGACCTGAAAATGGATCTCTCATTAACCTTAAAGAGGAGGTATTGTGAGAAAAACTAAAATTCAAGGGCTTTTCAGTCACAAAACATCCAAACCCTTGTTCATTTTTAAATCCTTTCCAGCCACCTACTGGGCACTATGAGACCATACCCTCTTGACATTATTTCATCTTTGGTAATATGCATTTAAAGCCACTTGATCTCAGTGGCTTACTGAAATATTAGTGATTTCACTTTCTTATTACTTTCATTTTTATTCTAATTCCAGGAAGATCGAGACCATTTACTTTCCATTCTGCCACTTTTCTCTTTGTCTCTACACCCACATTAACTTAATTCTTCAATCTAATCTGTTAGCTTTCTGAATAGGGAATCTTTCCACATTGCCCAGTATCATACAAACACACCTGGCCAAAAAGATGCCTTTGAGGGCATCATAAACAGAGAGAGCCCACTAGCCTATTTTCATGGCTGATAGAAACAGAAGGAGCTAAAAGCATCATGATAAAGTTTGGCCCTGTCTTCACAGTCTTAACTCACTTCTCTCTCTCTTTTTTTTTTTTTTCATAATTGCATTACCATTCTAATTATTTCTACATGTGATATGAGTTAAATTCCTACAAGAAGTGAAATTCACCATTTCTCAATAAACTAGAATAACAAAATTTTTGAGATCTTTTCACGTTTGAGGTTAGCTGATTTCCTGGAATTTTCATCTGCTCAAGTAAACACAAACCTGCCTCCACAATGCAGTTAATGCGATATGAATCTCCAGACTATATAACTCTGTCAGCTGTATGATATATACCACTCAAATCCTTTTGAGAGGAGCTATAGTACTTTGTCACTTAGTAAATCTATAAAGCCACATGAAAAATATTTAATCTCTTAAATGTTTTCATTAGTCTCTGCTTTAATCTAACATGACATGAATAGTTGATTAAAATTCTTTATATGATTTGAATTATATACATATATATTTTAAGGAGTTTAATAGGTACAGAATATTAAGTCATTAAAATGCTAGGACAATTATAATTATTAAAAAACTTTGAACATTTAACAAAATACACCCACATTTGACCTACAAAATTTTGTAACTTTTTACTAAAACAAGAAGAGATTTAGTATGAGAACTAAATATTTCTTTTTAACATTGTTGAGAGTGAATCTATGACTTGCTTATTTCTCAAGTTGTAGATAATTGGATTTAACAGAGGAATTACGACAGTATAAAATAGAGAGTCCATCATATCTTGATCCTCTGTTTCTGCAGATACAGGGCGCAAATACATGAAGAGAAGAGGGCCATAGTATAAAGACACAAATAAGAGATGAGCTCCACAGGTGGAGAAGGCTTTCCTTATGCCTCTAACAGACTTCTTTTTTAAGATTGTAATGAGAACAAATGTATAAGAGTTAAGAACTGTAACAATGCTGAAAACCTGTATTGAACCAGATAAAACAGAAAGCATTAGAAAATTAATAGAAGGGCCAGTACAGGAAATTATAAACAATGGAATAATATCACAGTAAAGTGATGTATTATGTTGGAATTACAGAAAGTTAGTCTGCATATAAGAACATCATGAATTAAAGCATGAAGAAAGCCACCTACAAAAGACAAGACTAACAACCGGGTGCATAGTACATTGTTCATGATCACTGGATAGAGAAGAGGTTTGCATATGGCTACATAGTGATCATATGCCATTGCTGACAAGAGAAAACATTCTGTGGTTCCACCAAATGGAAACAGAAAAAGTTGTAACATACATTCAGAGAGAGATATCACCTAACTCTTGGCTAAGAAGTTGACCAGCATGTTGGGGGTCACTGTGGAAGATATCCAAGCATCCACAAAGGCTAAACTCCCAAGGAATAAGTACATGGGGATGTGAAGGTGAGGGTCATTCCAGATGAGAGCAATCAAGCCAAGGTTTCCCAGGATGGTCACGAGATATATCACCAAGAACACTAGGAACAGGGTGATTTTCCCCTCTGATTGACATGTAAGTCCTGTGAGAACAAACTCTGTCAACAATGTCGCATTTTCTTTTTCCATATCCTCACGTCCCCTGTAATGAAATGAAAAAAATATAAAAGAACATTCCCTAAAACTTATAAAGTGAATACTGGGGGAGAGAAATTGATACAAAACCATTCTCTTATTACAGTAGCCTTTTAATTTCATTTCATATTACTGCAATAAATGGAAACTATTTTTGGGAAATGAGATAAATTCAATTATTTTAATTCTAAAAATACAATTAAATATTCTGTTTTTTAAAAAATGCTCCTCTGGTGATTAAAATGCATTAAAATACTTAGTCCATGTGTAATATGATGTAGGGAATAATGAGAAGGATGAAGAAATAGATTCCAAAACAATAAGAATATAGAGTCACTAGGATATAGCCACATAGTTGATATCAAAGTAGAAGTCATTGAAGGAAAATTAGGTCACTTGGTGATTAAGGAGATTTTCATCCAAAATAGATTGAGAACTCAGGTGCATTGACAAGTTTGTAGTGTGAGTATCCTCTAAACATGAAGCTCAGATGTACTTAGTAATATAATTTTACTAAAAATAATGGCTTCAGAGTTATTGGGTAGATGAAGGCATAGTTATGGATGATTTATCCATTGAAGAGTACACAGAGAAAAGAAAATAAGATCAAGGACAAAACTTGAAAAAGTTATGCTAAAGAGGTCATGAAAGGGATAGATGTCATGTACTAGATGTCTGACACCTGCTCCCCTTTTCTACCATGTGAGTCTTGGTCATACACAGAGGATTTGACCTAGATTTGTCCAATCAAACCCACCAAACCTGGATTTTGACATAGAGACATGGAGACAAATGTATATGGACAGAAAAATTTTATTAGTGCAAAGGCAGACAAGGCAGAAATATCAAGATTCCAGAACATGCTTTCTGTATCCATTACAGTGACACTGATAGTATAAGCTGCGTCATGGGAAGTTCTGCAGCAGTGACAGCCAAAGTTATGAAGCCAGCCTTGGGACATGATATAGGCTGTTGAGTGGCTGCCTTGCTTCCTTCTGTTCCTGCCATTCTTTTCCAGCTAATTCTTCTAACTTCCCTAGAATTTCTATGTTAGAGCCAATTTGTATCCAGCAAACTCATTTCCTGATGCTACCCAAAGGCCTGGATGTCCAAAGAGAGACAAGAGAGAGACAAGAAAAGGATACTAAGCAGAGTGATCAAGGGAAGAAGCAGGAGGGAAACTACAAAGCTGAGTGTCATGGACATAAAGAGAGGAAAGACAGAATGACAAAAAAGTACATTGCCAAATGCCAACAGAAATGCTCTTGCAGGACAAAGAGTGAACAGAGATCACAGACTACGGAGATGGATTTCTAGTGGCTTTAGTGAGAGCAATTTCCCTGATGCAATAGAATTAAGGTGGGATAATAATGAGAAATGAATGGGAAATGTGTCACAACAGCCAGGTGAATGACACAGAGTACTCTGGAATGTGGAGAGCAGTGGACATTTATCTGCTACTCACAGACTAATATAATTTTTTTCTCCTGTAGAACATTTTAAGAAAGGTTTTCAAAAGAAAGGATTGACAAGTGAGCGGAAAGGAGAGGAACACATCCAGAGGAGAAAAGGGACAGAAAAATTGGTAAGGGAAATTAATGTGTGTGAAAATAAAACAAGAGGGAGGAAGAAATGTAGGCAGAAAATAACAAGGTGATGGATGGGTAAGTTCAGGAAAGACAAGCCAAAAAAGAGAAAGAGAGGAAATATCAAAGATGCTTGAAGACAAAATAAAGGGAAAGTTTCAGAGGTCTGGGTTTAATGTTTGCATTAACTCTGGTGTTCATGAATAGTTGTTATTTCTGAGACTCTTCTCATTTTCCTCTCTGAAAATCAAGTTTATTTTCCTATGGAATTTGGGTATAATAAAGAGTCTTTGGCTTGAAATTTTACTTTATAAATTTTTCATTGTTCGTGAATACATTGTCACTGCCTGAAAAATTATTCCATAATTAAATGATGCTTTATTTTTGTTATTTCAGCAATTAGAACTAAATTTATCTAGAAGTCTTTCTGACTTTATTTGAGACCATTTTATTCTCCATCAAGTTGTTAGTTTTCTTGTTTGCTAGGATGACCAAGTAAGCCAAAGACTGGACCCTGATACAGACAATATCAAGAACAAATGGCAATAATTTCACTTAAGTAGAATTTTATATGGAATGGGTCTCCTTCCATGCAGTTCCAATTTACAAAATAATGAAAAATTCTCAAATTTGATTTGTATGGGGGTACTTTATGAATCATCAATGGTGCTTCGAGTAGGAGACGTATATTTTCTACATATTTTTGAGATATATACATATTTTTACATGTAATTATTACTGGTATTACTATTTACATATAAAATACTTAATAAAATATATGTGTATTTCTGTACATTCAATTGTATATGTGTTTTTATGCCATATACATATATAATCAATAAAATCATTATCAGAAATGGTGAAGGCATAGAGGGGTTATCACTTGATAGATCTTAAAAGTTTTAATCAGAGGGTGTGATTACACAGAATGAATCTTTATATAAGAATCATCAGAAAGATTTCTTCTATAATGATTATAGCATTGAACATTCTAGTTAACCAGAACTTATCTTATAAACTCATTATAGTTGGGTACACAGGTTAATAAATCATCAAGAATAGAGACAATTAATTTTACGCCTATTTTGCTCATCCAGATTTTAGTCTTGAAAAAAAAATATGAAGATTATTCATCTTTTTTTGTTCTATTTGCCTGTGACACTTTTGGCATCCTGTAAACCAAATCGAAAATTATTATAAATTAGATAGCATTTTAAATCTTCTTTTTAAAGAATAACAAATATTATAAACTTATTACTCTTACCAATAACTTATAAGAAATTATCGAGATCCTTTAAAAGTATTAGACTTTCTAAAGCAGAAAAAATGCATAAATAGCACAGGAATGACGACAACATGGGTAGCAGTTCTTTGACACTAACTGATTTCAGAGGCTTCTTTTCTCATTGTGAGGAAAATGTTGTTAATGTAATTTTTCTTCCAATACAGGGTCCACAAATTATACATCTGTGTTTTTGCTAGGAGAGGAAAGTGAGGAGAACTGAAATTCCCCTAAGAGCGTCTTAGGATTCCCTATAGGACAAAGTGAAGATCTTCAACTGGGCATTGTGGATTTAGATGTGTATGAGAGATCCAGATTATTCTATAGGGTATTACAGACTTGAGAATCATAAACATTAAGTCACTATAAACAGTTCTAGTTTTAATAATTGAAATTACACTTTATGCCACTATTTTCCACAACAGATGATATTTCTGACTTGTTTTGTTTTGCTTAGTTTTTTTTAGAGATAGAGTCTCACTCTGTCACCCAGACTGGAGTGCAGTGGTGCAATCATAGGTCACTGCAGCTTCAAACACCTGGGTTCAAGCCACTCGCCTGCCTCCTGAGTAGCTGGAACTACAGGCATGCACCAATAAGCCTGCTAATTTCTAAAATTTTTGTACAGATATGGTCTGTGTATGCTGCCCAGGCTGATCTTGAACTCCTGGGCTCAAGCGATCTTACTGCCTTGACCTCCAAAATGCTGGGATTACAGGTGTGAGCCACTGACCCCTACCCACTTCTGACTTTTTATGCAAACTTCAGTTTACACATAAAATTTGGTGTTCTGAGTGCTTTGATTAGTATAGTCTCATCTAAGCTAATAAAAACATGATTTTAATGAAGTCCAAGATTGATATTCCCTTCAGAAGCCAACCCCAAGTACAGGTGTCTTCCTCATGCAAATATAGCTCAAATTCCAGACATATGCTTAGCTTCCAGATGAGCTAAAATCTGATGAATAATCTTATTAGGCAAAGGTCAGTGGGAGGAAAAAGGACAAAGACAAAGAACTTCTTTGGGAGGTGGCCTAAATCTGTGCTTCCCAAATTTCCATGCCTATGAATTTCCTTGAAACCTGGTTAAGGTGCAGACCCTGTTTCAGTAGTTCTGTGGTGGGGCTCAGGAGTCTTTCTTTCTAACAAGGTGATGCCTGTGAATACCTACTATCCATGGGGCCTTGATTATTTGAGAAGCTAAATTATCACACATCCTTCAGGATTGAAGAAACAAAAGCTTGTAAGTGTGACTGGTAGAAAGGAACTGGATGAGACCAAGAAGGAGAGCATGGATGAGATCACATGGGATCTTTTATTCATCTAGGAGGAAAAGAATTGAAGGATATTGTACATGGTGGTAACATTCAGGATTGCTTTTAAGCAGAAGTTATTAATGAATATTCATTCAGAAAAATAAAATTTTATTTATAACATTTAAATTTAATAACTGAATAGTGATATGTAACTATTTTCACAATCAAAGGTTTTTTGTTTCTCTTTTTAAAAGTGTAGCCTGACATGGGTCATGACCACCAAGTTAGCAGGAAAGTTTTCCGTAGAGTCATTAATCAATTATCCTGCTTTCAGAAAATTTTCTAGTAAAAAATAAGTAAAGAAAAAATAACATAGATAAAGAGGAATCACTGTGAAAACTCTACAGCTGGATGGAGTAAGGACTATGATGTGCAGAGGTCGTTATTAGTATGAGTAGAAGGTGACTTAAATTGTCCTCACCCTTAAATTTTGTGTAATTATTTCCTTACTCATTTTCTTGCCTATCTTGGAATACAAAAGATCTGCATGGCAATATCCAGTCTGTGTAGTCTTTTCAATTCAGGAACATTCTATCTCAGTGAAGGGTCAAGTGGTATAGGACATGTTGAGATATCTCTTCTGAAGTTATTGCATCAAGCTCGTCCTATCATCAACAAGAGGCAAAATACCTAGTGATACTCTTTGGATTACGGAAGCAACATTTTCCTCATTTGTTTGTGTTACTCTGTCCCATTTACCAAGTGACCAGAAAGCTGCTGGTTTTAAGCAGGGCTTGGAAAAGAGAAAGGTCTACAACAGGTCCAAGACATAGTGCGAAAGCGTGCTGTTTGAGGTATTTGACCGACCTGTATAGGTGAATCACCGTCCACACCTTTAGAATACTGGAGCAAACCTCTGTAGTCCTCTGCAGATAATAATCCCATTTTGAGAAACAGCTCTACTCCTGCTATTGAGCCTCAGTGGTGGTTGAATGCTCAATCATAGGCAGCCCAGTTATACTGTAAACTGAGATACCATTATGATCTCTACGTTAGCTCTGACCCACTGAGTGATAAAGTTGGGTGTGCACAGCAGCACTCCATCATCAAATGGAGGTGGCATAGATGTGATTGGGCCCAAACAGGCCCTAAAGGGACAAGTAAATCTGATGAAGAATGAGCACATGGTTTGCACACCTTCTACATGGTCTCCTCTCTGCCAGACTGCACGTGTGGCTTCGTGGGGAGTTTGTATGATCACTTGACAGACGATAGGAAGATTCAGGTCTGGTTTACAGATGATTCTGCATGATACACAGGCACCACAAAATGGACAGCTGTAGAACTATAGCCCCTTTTTGGGACATCCCTGAAGGACTTGTCGAAGAGAAATCCTCCCAGAGGGTAAACACAGACAGTACACCTAGTTGTTCACTTTGTTTGAAAGGAGAATTAACCAGGCCAGCAATTACATACCAATGCTTGGACTGTGGCTAAAAGTTTGGCTGGATGGTCAGAGACTGGGAATGAATATTATTGGAAAAATTAGTGATAAGGAAATTTGGGGGAAAGATATGTGGATACATCTCTCTAAATGGAAAAATACATGAAAGTATTTGTATCACATGTGAACATTTCCAAATGAGTGACCTCAGAGGAGAATTTTCATAATCAAGTGGATAGGATGACCCTTCTTGTGCACACGAGCTAGCCTCTCTCTCCAGGCATTCTTGCCATCTCCCAATGAGCTATAAAAAAAGTGGCCATAGTGGCAGGGATGGTGGCCATGCATAGTTTCAGAAACATGACTTACATTCACCATTCTGTCCTGGCTATGACCACTGCTGACTGCCCAATCTGCTAGGAGCATGAACCAACACTGAGTCCCTGATATGTCACCAATCATCAGGGTGATGAGCTAGCTATTAGATGGCAGATTAATTACATTGAACTACTACATTATAGAAGTAGCAGGATTTTCCTCCTAAAGTAATAGACATGTACTCTGGATACTTATTTTTCTTGCTCATACACAATGAATCTTCCAGACTACCATCCATGAACTTCCAGAATTCTTTATCCACAGTTGTAGTATTCCACAGTGGATCAAGGAATTCACTTCAGCACACAAGAAGTACACCTATGGCATATGCTCATGGAATTCACTGGTTGGTCTTACTCTGTTCCCCACCATCTTGCATCTAATAATTGGATAGAATGATAACAAGGCATTATGAAGACATAGTTACAGGACTAACAAGGTGGCAATATATTGCAAGATTGACAGTGAGGAATTGGTATCAGTAATAGTCACTCCCATCTTAAAGCTAAGTAATAACTCTTTACAATGCCTAATTGTGTGCAAGCTTAAGAATTCCAGGAATGGATCTTGAGCAACTAACTATAGAATTAAGATTGCAGAACTCCCCCTAGAGGAAAATGCTGAGCACTTAACCTTCAATTCTGCTGCCATCTATCACCTACCAAATCACCAGATGTCCCATTATTTGAGATACTCATCAGAAACAAGAGTTGCACATGGCCAACCTCTCCCCAGCCTCCTTCCCCTTTGAAAGCCTTTCATCAGAGTTAGAAACTTGAGGTGCCTTTGCAATATGAGTCTGCCATCTCCTCCAGATGCCAGCTCTTGAATAAACCCACTTTTCCTTCCTCCAACCCCTCATCCCTTGAGTCTGGCTTTCAAGCAGCAGGCAGCCAAGCCTGCATTCAGTTACAAAACTAGCTTTCGTTTATCAAAGATTAGGCCATATCACATGAACTTGAAAAATATTTTGGTTAGTTCCTATTTTTCTAAGAGTTTAAGGAATCCGTAATTTATATAAACACAAATTCTTTCTTCAGTGAATTAAACAGAGCTCTTTTAGAAATTAATTTTGAATACTATCTAGAGGTAGAAAAATGTCTGCATACAAACATACAGAAACATACAGAAAGAAGCTAATATTATAGTTTTCATTCTAAAATTTTATGCATGTGTCAGGTACAATGTTGTGTTTCTAGTTGTTGAATCATTGTGTGTCCTGGTATAAGTAATCCAAACCCTAGAACTAAGACCACTAGGCCAGAGAGATAACTGAGGAAAAGGGTTAGTATATTTAGAGTTACTAAGCAGAGGATAATAGAAGTATATAGAGAAGGGGCAGTCAATCAGTCAGTGACTTAATCCTCGCTTCTCTGCAATATACATATATATGCACACACACGTACATATGTATGTAAAATACATATGATATCTATAGAATATATGCCATATATACTTTATAAACTATATATAGAGAGTATATACTGTCATATATAATTACACACACATGGATACACTCATACAAATGTATTTATAGCAAACTTAGAAGGAAATACGGCAAACTCCAAAGGGGATGAGGTTTAATGTGGTGTGTCTGATTTTCCTTCCTTTCATGTCCAGGAACTCAATTTTAAGGTTTTCTGAGGTCCCCTTTGCCAAGAGAGGGTCCATTCAGTCAGTGAGAGACGTTTACATTTTCTCCCTTTTGGCCAAGATTTGCCAGAGACAGCATTAATGGCCAAACTTCAATTTTGTCCCATCATTGCTGGGTTGGTCTGGCTACCTGCCCTGCATCCATCCCGTCCTTTGCTGGGACCCTTGTGGCCAAGGGGCTTAAAGCCAAAAGACTTACAGTTAATTAAATATTCTAAGACAGATGGGAATGGAGTTGAACAGGTATTCATTAACCCTTTAAAACTTTTTAGGCAACACAAGAAAAAAACAAAAATGCCAAAGATAAGGTTACAAAATTAACTTATCTATAAGCATTGAGTTACTGTAACTTTGGTTTTATTTATAGACTTATAGGAATGTGCTATACAAAACATAAACGTTTGTTAAAATCATTAGAGCCTAAGGATTTTGAGACTCTTATATCAGAATGCTTTTTGTGACCGCTTCAAAGAATTAACCATATTTTAAACAAAAAGTTTATAAATCATGCCTAGTTCTGATAATTACAAGAAAAGGAAGCTTACAGCTAGCTACATATTCAAATTATCTAGTAACAAATTATATTAATTTAGATAGAAGCAAAACTATTAAATGAGTCCCAATATCTCTGAATACAAGTGTGGTCCTTTGTCTCATTAAAGCAATTCATTTTGGTTTTTGCCTTCTCTTGGGTCTGAAGATGAATGTTTGGTTCACTTGAGTTTGGTGTTAGACACCCAGGAGTCAAGGTCCTGTAACTTAAGAGCATACGGCTTAATTAATAATATTTGATATAGCTTTGATTTGATTTGGAGGACATTTGTCAAAGATGTTGATTGTCAAAACAATCAATCAAAGCAGAATCACTGGTTATTGTAAATGATAGCACTTTATCTAGCCAAGAGTGATAATCAAAAGACATTAAAGGCCATAAGAAATTTACACTGATTGATTGAAAACCTAAAATGTTTTTCATTCCTTTGGGCCACAGAAAAATCAGCCTCAGTTCTCAGCCCAGACTGGAGACTCGAACCTATTTCTCCAACAGCAGACTTCGCTTTGTTCCCGCCCTGGGCCGCCTCTCTGTGTGACTTCGCTTCTCTCTGTCCCCTGAAGGTCTCGTCTGCATCTCGCCTGCTTCAGCTGCCACCACCACCGAACCCACAGCCCCAACCCACCCTCCCTGGAATTGAGTTCTGCGTCTCCCCTTGCCGGCCCTCCCCACTGGGTGTCTCCAGGAGAACTCAAAAGTCCACCCTCTTTCCTCTTACTCCCTCTCTGCCTCTGCACCATTTCTCCCGTGACCGTGCCGAGCCCAGATCCTAACCCTTGAACTCATCCTTGCTACCTCCACGCTCCTCGGCCTCCCTTCTAGCCCGTCACCAAGCCCTACGGACTGAGACATCGGACTTGCCCCTGAATCCATCCCTTCGTTCGTATTTTTACCATAACACGGACCGAGGTCCTCATGGTCAGGCTGGGGCCATGGCCATTGCCTCCTCATGCATGGCCCTGACTCGGGGTCTTCCTCCTGGACTTGAGCTGCTGCGCAACAGGCAGATGAGTTGTCCCAACTGGACACAGAGGACTCTCTTGTTCCTAAAACTTTAAGGACTTCCCCTTGCCAGATAAAGTACAGGACACCCAGTTAAAGATGGATTTCAGATAAACGACAAATACGTTGTTTTAGCATGAAAAAAAAAAAAAAAAGAAATTTACACTGAGGTAAAAACCTTTCCTTTGTGAAGCTCAGTTTTTCTCAAGTCGTCAAAAACCTAATAAGGGCAATATAGGAATTATCTTGATAAAACATAAAATCTTTGTTTCTTAGGCCAGTTACCAAAAGATAAAGAAAAATCTTCTGTAGTGCAATTGTTTCTTCTTATGGGAAGCCCATTTAGACAACTTGGAACTTAAACCTTTCTGTCATAATTGTTTATCTCATTTCTATCTACCTAATTTATTTACTTTAGCAGCTTAGTTAGATTCTAATTATCATTTCAAGTTATTTTCCTGTTAACTGTTTTATAAAATCCTGTGAATATGACACATACAGCCTATGCGACTAAGTGTGCCTTCAAGAAAGTCATTTAAAGTCTAAACAAATATATGTCTAAGTGCATCTTCATAAAAAAATTGGGGAATGGTAACGCTTGAAGGTGCTGACTCGGGAAGGGGGGCTGGGGAAGGGAGGGATATATACCTACATGATGGGTGCAACGCACACTATCTGGGGAACAGACACGCCTGGAGCTCTGACTTGGGGGGAAAGGCGGTACATGGGCAACGTAGGTAACCTGCAATTCTGTATCCCCCATAACAATAAGATGAAATAAAAAAAAAAAATGGGGAAAAGAGAAGAAAAAGAATTTCAAAACACAGACCAGGAAAGAATCACAAAGTATTGTTTTAAATATTACTTTTAAATTTAAAAAATACTACAGAGAAAACAAATATAAGTATTCTTAATACTTGCCATTCTGAATAATGTAACATTTTTTCTAAGTTCTATAAATATAAGTTTTTGAATACAACCTACTTAAAGATGTTAACTATTTAGATCTTTTAAAATACCAATATCCCCAATAAAATTTGTTGATGTGACTTTAAAATACCAATATCCCCAATAAAATTTATTGATGTGACTTCACCTAACTGTAGACTAAGTGAACCTTTAACATTAATCCTTAGCATCTCAAATAATGACACAAAGTCACAACATGTTTTTTACATAAGGATCAAGATCAAGGAATCAATATTTTTAAAACGGATCTAAACAGTCTCAAAACATTTTCCAACTTAAGTGCAAATTTGGAGACATCCAATGAGTAAGATTGTAGATTTTTACTGGATTGTAAGAATAACTATTTTGTTCATTTTAAAATAAATTTTACAATACAAAAATGAACAGTTCATGAATTCTTTTTCAAATTTTCCTAGGCAAAGGATTTTGCTATGGCAACATAATGTACTCGTAACTAGCTAGCTTGCAACCAGCATCACAGAACAAATCGAGAGTGAGCAAGACCACAGGAACAACTAAAGCCTCCAATTTTATCTCAGCTTTTATCAAGTACATCTCCTAGGGCAGCTTTAAGTTGCTAACAGTACTGTTAATATCAGATGAGAGAGTTAAGTCAGAAACAAACCTTGTGTGTACCTCTCCAAAGACAGTAAGCTCAATGGAAGAAACTGTATCTGCAACTAGGATTAAGAGACCAAAACCAAAACATATTCATAAATCTTTGACCAAAAGTTTCTATTTTGTGCTCCTAATTACTTGATGTTTTATGTATTCTAATTTACTGATATTTATGTTTATTTAGGCATACCTTTTTACCTAAGAAGCTTAAACACATGGATATTTTTCCTGATAACTGAAGAGATCTAGCTGCTTTTATTAAACCAACAATACTAAATAAGTCTTACTTATCAAACATCCCACAAACACAGATCATTTGGTTTTTGCTGGCTTTTTAGTTTTATAACTTTTGCATCAAACTTTAACATCTTCAAACATAAAAATGACTATTAAACCCAGGCAAAAATATATGCTGACCACTTTGAAGACCTTTTTTTAACTTTTATGTTATTGATAATTTTTTTATTCATCAGAGATTGCTAAATTCACATGAATGTAAAAAGCATTTGTTCTTATTTGCTTACTTTATGAGAGCTCCTTTTATTTACAGGCCAGTTGGGTACCATTTGGACATAATATATGACATATGCACACACAGAAAACACATCTAAACAAAAACAGGCACACAAATTTCAATAGCTTTTATCTCAGAATTTTAGCCATGAGATAATATAAACTCATCAGTTTGCAAAAGATGGTTGTATCCCAATTATATTTTGCAAACTGCAGTTTCTTCATATGGCTAAACTTTATTTACCCTAATGAAGACTGTGGACCAAAGTTGTGCGTAAAGCAGTTTCTGTGGCAGTTTGAGTTTTAAAAAGCTTCTTTTACCCTTGTTTCCCTTCAGTTTCAAATGAGTTTTCAATGTTTACATTTGAGCTAGAATGGGCAGAATTGGATAAGGAGCAAAAATCTCTAAGTAGCCATGAATTAATAAATCATGAGTTTTATCTCAAAACCAGTTGCTTAGTAACTGCAGATTTGAGGGAGGCAGAACAGAAAATAGCTTAACAAACTCTGCATTTTAATGCTATAGTGGCATATTGACTATTGAAGCCCTGAATTTTTCTAGATGTAATTTTCCCCTCAGTTTAAATATGTGCACACGAACAAGCAACAATATTTAACCAGCTGGAGTCCTAGAAAACCTGGCATGCCTTTGAACTTTCTCATAGACAGCACATTTACACTCCACACCAATACAAATAAACATTCAATACAAGGAGAAATTCAAGATATTTCAAACAAATGAACTGTACCTCACCTAATAAGCCTGGGGAGCATTAAACAAAATACACGCAAATGAACCAGTTCTCAATTCAGGTAAAAGTCCGACAACTATTCCCTCTCCAACTGGGTACTCCAAGAAAAACAAGAACAAAGTACATTATTCTGAGGAGAATGCCAAACAGTGAGGAAAGGAATTACCAATTGTACAAACTGGAGTGACTTACTCAATCGTGGAGCCCATTGACTCCCCAAATTCTGTTTCCTTTCACCAACAAAGCGTTGCAGACAACTGATGCAGAGGAGAGAGAAGGGAGGGTCCCTGAGATGAAAAGATTCTTGGCAGCTGCTGGGATTTCCTTGGATTCCCAGCCACAGGGTCGGGTAACCATAAGCAGCTGACATTTATGGGTGGCTTTCACTCCACCTGGCAGTGATAAGCTCTGATACACTACTGCAGCCAAATGCCCCATCTGTTGGAATCCAGGGAGCCTCAAACTACCCAAGATGCCCAGTTCCACATTGTGGGTGCCATTTTGGTAAGATTTTTAGGCAAACATGTCCTGTAGAACATTAAAAAATTGTACTATGAGGAAACACATGTTTCTAGAAATTATGATATGGTATATTTATAGATTTGGCAATCTGCAGAATGCTGGTGTGGTACATGGCAATTGCTTATATCCTAGAAACTAAGTTTACTAAGAGTTAAGAATTCTAGTTAATGCATGGTAATTAAAACTACTAGAAATTATAAAGTAAACAACATTGTGTGCAATGTGTTCAAGTAAAGTAAGAAGTTTTTTCATAAGAAAAGCTACAAAGTATGAGGATTTTTTTTTTTAAAGGGAGAGTAATTGCATCTAGTTTGGAGGGTTTTTACAGGTTGTTCCAGAATTAATAAAAGGACAAAAACTGAAGCAATACATACAGTTGGGAAAAGATAGAGAATCTTATGTGGTCAAATTGGCTAGAAGTGATTTATTATAAGAGTTTGAAAAATGAGCCTAAATGGCAAAACTAAACTAATGCAAAACTAGAATTTAGCATTCTCTGTTAAAATGATAAAGTTTTTATAGTTTATTAATCTGCTGTTACTAGAATTTGTTAAAATTTTTCTTTTTAAGTAATTAGTCTAGATAACAAAGATTTTATGCTTTATTAAGATAATTACCAATGATTTATGCTGCCTCTTCTCAGTCTTTTATTACTTACTTACAAAAACTGAGTTTTTACAATATTAAAAAAGAGCTAAGTTTATTAATAAGTACATATGTTTCTCTATTTGACTTTGAAATCTTTTATCACTTTGGAACTATTTCCCAGTGACATGTGACCATAATTAACTATTTCAATCATTTGATATTTTTAACAAACTTCCCAAAACCAAATTCAAAATTGTTTTTCTTGACCTCAAACTATTTAATAACTTTAGGATTTTTCAGAAGAGACCCTAGAACATCTCAAAGGAATTAGTTTTATTTCTTATTAAAAGAGAATTTTCTATACAAAGAAGCTTATTTTATATGTTAAATTGCATGGGAAGTATTGTCAAATAAAAGTGATGTTTAACATTCTTATATTTATATCTAGTTATTAATATAAGTATTATGGAACTGGTGTGATATTCCTAGAACTTTGATATGTACATAAATAATGTTATCAGTCACAATTCTAGTTATTATCTGATATCTTAATGTTGTGTATCACAAAAATAACAATCATTTCTATGTCAATTGCATTATAATGAATTCTAATCAAACTTTTAATCACAGGCATTTTAAGTCTTTTGTCATTGACAGCTTATTGTTTTAGTCTGATGTTTTCATGAAAGTTTTTAGAAACAGCCATGCTACAAAATTTCAACAGATTTATGGAAAAGGCTTTGACAAGTAGAGATTTCTGATAACTTTAAGATCACAATATTGGGCTGAATTTAAGGAAACTTTATCCGTCATTTTGTCAGGTATTGCTTTTGTCAACACAAGTAAAATATTTACCACTTTCTCCCTAGCTAATCTCTCCAGAATTCTGAAATTATTACTGAGTATTCTTATTTTTATGTAAACATAGTTATTTGAAAAAATTTAATAAGAAATCTCCTTATAACATAACACATTTGGAAACATTGGTTATATTAACAAAACTTCAACTAGCATGTCATATTTGAGAATGTGTATAGAATTAGATAGACCATATAGTTTTAAAAAACTAAGGATTGACTTTCGAAGTCAATTAAGCCCTGTCTTGGTCTATTCAGTGTTGCTATAAAGGAATACCTGAGGCTAGATAATTTATTGAATAGAAAGAAATGAGGTTATTTGGTGCATGGTTTTGCAGGTTGTATAAGAAGCAAGGCACCAGCATCTTCAAGTTGCTTTCACTCATGGCAGAAGTCAAAGCAGAGCCAGCGTGTGCAGAGGTCACATGACAAAACAGGACACAAGAGAGAGATGGGGAAGGTGACAGGCTCTTTTTAAAGACCAGCTCTCATGGGAACTAACAGAGTGAGAATTCATTTATTATTGTGAGGACAGTCCCAAAACATTCATGATGGATCTGTCCTTGTGATCCAATCACCTCTCATTTAACATCACCTCTAACACTGTGGATAAATTCCAATATGAGATTCAGAGGGGACAAACAAATCAAACTATAGAATTTTAGCCCTGTCCCCCAAATATCATGTCCTTTTCACATGTAAAATGCAATCATTCCTTCTTAATACTCTTCCAAAAGTCTTAACTTGCATTCTGTAGTTTGTCTGTTTGCTCTCGTGACAGTTTCTTTGTGAAGAAGCTGTTTATTTTTTTTTTATTTCAGCTTATTATGGGGGTACAAAAGTTCAGGTTATATATATTGCCCATGCCCCCTCATCCCCCTGAGTCTGAGCTTCAAGCGTGTCCCTTCCCTAGACAGTGCTCATTGCACTCATCATGTAGGTATACACCCATCCCCTCCCCCCAACCCCATCCCCCCTCCCCAAACCCATCCCCCCTAGTCAGAACTTCAAGCCTGTCCATTCCCCAGACAGTGCGCATCGCACTCATCAAGTAGGTATACACCCATCTCCTCCCCCCAGTCCCCACCTCTGTCCGATACCCAATTGGTGTTTTTCCCAAATGTGCACTTAGGTGATGATCAGGGAAACTTGTTTGCTGGTAAGTACATGTGGTGCTTATTTTTCCATTCTTGGGATACTTCACTTAATAGAATGGATTCCAACTCTCTCCAGGAGAACCAAAGAGATGCCATATCACCGTTATTTCTTATAGCTGAGTAATACTCCATGGTATACATATACCACATTTTGCTAATCCATTCATGAATTGATGGGCATTTGGGTTGTTTCCACATCTTTGCAATTGTGAATTGTGCTGCTATAAACATTCTGGTGCAGGTGTCTTTTTTATAGAATGACTTTTGTTCTTCTGGGTAGATGCCCAATAATGGGATTGCTGGATCGAATGGTAGGTCTACTTGAATCTGTTTAAGGTATCTCCATATTGCTTTCCACAGGGGTTGCACTAGATTACAGTCCCACCAGCAGTGTATGAGTGTTCCTGTGTCTCCGTATTCACGCCAACATGTATTGTTTTGGGACTTTTTGATAAAGGCCATTCTCACTGGAGTTAAGTGATATCTGATTGTGGTTTTGAATTGCATTTCTCTGATGATTAGAGATGTTGAACACTTTTTCATATGTTTGTTAGCCATTCTTATATCTTTTGAAACATTTCTATTCATGTCCATTGCCCACTTTTAGATAGGGTTGTTCGATTTTTTCATACTGATTTTCCTGAGTTCTAAATAGATTCTTGTTATCAGTCCTTTATCTGATGTGTAGTATGCAAAAATTTTTTCCCATTCTGTAGGTTGTCTGTTTAGTCTCGTGACTGTTTCTTTGGCTGTGCAAAAGCTTTTTAATTTAATCAGGTCTCATTTATTTATTTTTGTTGTTGCTGTGATTGCCTTAGGGGTCTTCTTCATAAATTCTTTGCCTAGGCCAATGTCTGTAAGAGTCTTTCCTACATTTTCTTCTAGAGTTCTAATAGTTTCATACCTAAGTTTTAAGTCTGTTTTCCACCATGATTTGCTTTTGTGAGAGGTGAAAGCTGTGTGTCCTGTTTTAGTCTTCTACATGTGGCTATCCAGTTTTCCCAGCACCATTTATTGAATAAGGAATCTTTTCCCCAGAGTATGTTTTTGTCTGCTTTGTCAAAGATTAGATGGCTATATGAGGATGGTTTTATATTTGGATTTTCTGTTCTGTTCCACTGGTCTGTGTCCCTGCACTTGTGCCAATACCAAGCAGTTTTAATAATCACAGCCTTGTACTATAGTTTGAAGTTTGACAAATTAATACCTCCCATTTTGTTTTTATTGCTTAAAATTGCTTTTGCTAAATGGGGTCTTCTCTGGTTCCATACAAAGCGTAAAATTATTTTTTCTATATCTGTGAAAAATGATATTGCTAATTTAATAGGGATTGCATTGAATCTGTAGATCACTTTGGGCAGTATAGACATTTTACTAACCAAGAACAGAAAAGAAAAAACTCTAATAACCTCCATCAGGAACATGAAAGGAGAAGTCACGACCAATGCCACAGAGATACATGATATCATCTCTGAATTCTACAAAAATTTTTATGCACACAAATTGGAAAATGTGGAGGAAATGGACAAATTTTTAGAAACACACAGCCTTCCCAGGCTCAACCAGGAAGAAATAGAATTCCTGAATAGTCCGATATCTAGATCTGAAATCGAAACAGCAATAAAAAACCTTCCCAAAAAGAAAAACCCTGGAAAAAACATGGCGGAGTGGTGGTGACGGCCTGGATCTGCGCTCCCGGGGAGGAAGGCATCGATCCGGACCTGCCACAACGCTAGAGGACTGCTTCCACACAGGAACAGCAGTGTGAATCCACGGAGAATCAGCGTGGGACAAACAGAGCAAGTGAGGTCTGAGGTGAACGAAAATTAGGAACGCGGGACAGACACTAGCCAGTGGAGCGCAGGTCGGATACACCCGCCCCCAGCCGGGATGGGTGCAGCCTCTTGGGAAAGCGGCTTGCCCTCCTCATTGACCTCCGCTCCCAATTGAATAGAGCCCTGACCCAGGCCAGCGCAGAATCACTGAGGGATACGTGGCGCATTGCAGACAGGAGGCTTTTTTGCGAAATTACCTTAGACACTGGGGGATCTCAGCTGAGACAGCGCTTGGCGAGGAGGGACGGATCTGCCCCAGGGTGGAAAAACACAAAAGATTCCTGGACAGCAAATAGCGTTGTACCCCGTGCTGCCTTTTTCGGCAGTTCTCCAGCCGGTCACCCCCGGTGCGTGTCCTTGCTGGCCAGCCCCTGGGCAGTGGCGGTCTCTGCCTGCCGGGGAGCCGGTCCCCTCCAGCCCCGGAGCTCTGCAGGCGCCATCTTGAAAGCGAGGGCGAAACCGCTCGGGAGCCATAAAGTGCCGAGCGGCTCTCTCTGCCCGGCGCCCTCCGCTGGTCTCTGAACCAACGCCAGGAGTGCGGGATATGCTGGGGCCGCGCTCGGGGTGAGGGGGCAGAGATGCGCTAAGGCATTAAAAAAAAAAAAAAAAAAAAGAACAAGAAGAATAGGCTCGCCGAACTCTATATTTTGTTCTTGGTGAATTTTTTCTGGGTTTTGTTTGTTTGTTTGTTTTTTCTTTTCTTTTCCGACGGCTCACGAGCCGGACAGCCTCGGCGGGCACCTTTCCCCTCCGGGCCTCTGGCTGCCACGCCTTTTTTTTTTTTTTTTTTTATTCAATTTAATTTTACAGAATCAAAGAGTCTAACAGTATATCTTGTTAGATACAGTATGTCCTCATAATGTATACATTATTTCTTGTACAATGATATGAAATAATATGGGAAATATTCATGAAAAATTAAGTGAACAGTGCAAGTTAAAAACAACAGTTTCATATTTTTTCCCCACCCCCCCTTTCCCGAGTCAGCACCTTAAAGTGTTACCACTCCCCAAACGGTGCGCAATGCACTCATTGTGTAGGCATATCCCCATCCCCTCCCCCAGCCCCCACTTCAGTCTGATGTCCAAATGGTGTCGTTTCCAGATTTGTATTTAGGTGATGATCAGGGAAACCAATTTTCTGGTGAGTACATGTGATGCTTGTTTTTCCATTCTGGGGATACTTCACTTAATATAATGGGTTCCAACTCTCTCCAGGAGAACCATAGAGATGTCGTATCTTCATCATTCCTTATAGCTGAGTAATATTCCATGGTATACATATACCACAGCTTACTAATCCAATCATGTATTGATGGGCATTTGGGTTGTTTCCACATCTTTGCGATTGTAAATTGTGCTGCTATAAACATTCGGGTACATGTGTCTCTGTTACAGAATGACCTTTTTTCCTTTGGGTATATGCCCAGTAATGGGATTGCTGGGTCAAATGGCAGGTCTACTTGAATCTGTTTAAGTTACCTCCATAATGCTTTCCACAGGGGTTGCACTAGTTTGCAGTCCCACCAGCAGTGTATGAGTGTTCCTGTCTCTCCACATCCACGCCAACGTGTGTTGTTTTGGGTTTTTTGATAAAGGCCATTCTCATTGGGGTTAAGTAATATCTCATTGTGGTTTTGATTTGCATTTCTCTGATGATTAGGGATGTTGAACACTTTTTCATATGTTTGTTAGCCATTCTTATATCTTCTTTCGAGAAGTTTCTATTCATGTCATTTGCCCACTTTTTGATAGGGTTGCTTGATTTTTTCTTGTTGATTTTCCTGAGTTCTAAAGAGATTCTTGTTATCAGTCCTTTATCTGATGTGTAGTATGCAAAAATTTTTTCCCATTCTGTAGGTGGTCTGTTTATTCTCGTGACTGTTTCTTTGGCTGTGCAGAAGCTTTTTAATTTAATCGTGTCCCATTCATTTATTTTTGTTGCTGCTGTGATTGCCTTGGGGGTCTTCTTCACAAATTCTTTGCCTAGGCCAATGTCTGTAAGAGTCTTTCCTACATTTTCTTCTAGAATTCTGATTGTATCACGCCTAAGGTTTAAGTCTGTTATCCACTGTGATTTGATTTTTGTGAGAGGTGAGAGCTGTGGGTCCTGTTTCAGTCTTCTACAAGTGGCTAACCAATTCTCCCAGCACCATTTATTGAATAGGGATTCTTGTCCCCAGAGTATATTCTTTCCCGCTTTGTCAAAAATTAGGTGACTATATGAGGATGGTTCTATATTTGGATTTTCTGTTGTGTTCCACTGGTCTGTGTCCCTGCACTTGTGCCAATACCAGGCTGTTTTAAGAACCACGGCCTTGCAGTATTGTTTGAGGTCTGGCAAATTAATACCTCCCATTTTGTTTTTGTTGCTTAAAATTGCTTTTGCTATACGGGGTCTTCTTTGATTCCATACAAAGTGTATAATTATTTTCTCTATCTCTGTGAAGAATCATGTTGGTAATTTAATAGGGATTGCATTGAATCTGTAGATCACTTTGGGTAGTATAGACATTTTAACAATGTTGATTCTTCCGATCCACGAGCATGGTATATTTTTCCATCTATTTGCAAGTTCTGCTATTTCTTTTCTCAGTGTTTCATAGTTTTCCTTATAGAGGTCCTTTACCTCTTTAGTTAGATATATACCTAGATATTTTATTTTCTTTGTTGCTATTTTGAAGGGTATTGAGTCTTTAATTTGGTTTTCCGATTGACTGTTTTTGGCATATATAAATGCCTCTGATTTGTGTATATTAATTTTGTAGCCTGAGACTTTGCTGTATTCATTAATCAATTCCAGGAGTCTCTTGATTGAATCCTGGGGGTTTTCCAGATATAACATCATATCATCAGCAAAAAGTGAGAGTTTGATCACTTCCTTCCCTATTTGGACTCCCTTGATTCTGCTCTCTTGCCTGATAGCTCTCGCAAGGACTTCCAATACTATGTTGAAAAGTAATGGAGACAATGGGCAGCCCTGTCTGGTTCCAGTTCTAAGTGGGAGTGCTTTCAGTTCTTCCCCATTCAGTATGATGTTGGCTGTGGGTTTGTCATGTATGGCTTGTATCACTTTTAGGTAGGTTCCATCAATGCCTATTTTGTTAAGCGTTTTTATCATAAAAGGGTGCTGAATTTTGTCAAATGCTTTTTCTGCATCTAATGAGAGTATCATATGGTTTTTGTTTTTGCTTCTATTTATGTGGTGAATTACATTTATAGATTTACATATCTTGAACCACCCCTGCATCTCTGGGATGAAGCCCACTTGGTCGTGGTGGATTACTTTTTTGATAAGTACTTGGATTCGATTTGCTAGTATTTTATTGAAAATTTTTGCATCTATATTCATGAGGGAAATTGGTCTGTAGTTCTCTATTTTTGTTGCGTCCTTTCCAGGTTTTGGTATCAATGTTATATTGGCTTGGTAGAACGTGTTGGGGAGAATTCCATCCTTCTCAATATTGTAGAATAGTTTATGTAGGATGGGCACCAGTTCTTCTTTGTATGTATGGTAAAATTCAGGTGTGAACCCATCTGGACCAGGGCTTTTCTTTTTGGGAAGGTTTTTTATTGCTGTTTCGATTTCAGTTCTTGATATTGGTCTGTTCAGGTACTCTATTTCTTCCTGGTTGAGCCTGGGAAGACTATGTGTTTCTAAAAATTTGTCCATTTCCTCCACGTTCTCCCGTTTGTGTGCATAAAGATTTTTGTAGAATTCATAGATGATATCTTGTATCTCTGTAGCGTCGGTTGTGATTTCTCCTTTCATGTTCCTAATGGAGGTTATTAGAGATTTTAGTTTTGTGTTCTTGGTTAGTCTAGCCAGGGGTGTGTCTATTTTGTTTATCTTTTCAAAGAACCAACTTTTTGTTTTATTAATTTCCCTTATAGTTTCTTTGTTGTCCTTTTCATTTAATTCTGATTTGATCTTAGTAATTTCTCGCCTTCTGCTGGGTTTGGGATAGTTCTGTTCTTCTTTCTCCAGCTCTTTGATTCTATTCGTTAGGTTGTGTATTTGCATGTTTTCTGTCTTTTTGATATAGGCATTTATGGATATGAATTTTCCTCTCAGGACTGCTTTAGCTGCATCCCATAGATTTTGATAAGTTGTATCTCCATTGTCATTTAATTCAAAGAAATTTTTGATTTCCATCTTGATTTCTTCTTTTATAGAATAATTATTCAGGAGAAGGTTATTTAGCTTCCATGACTTTGAGTAAGAGTGAGGGTTTCTGTTTGTGATCATTGTTACTTTTATTCCGCTGTGATCTCAGAAGATGCATGGTATAATTTCTATTTTTTTGAATTTTTGAAGACATGATTTATGTCCTAGGACATGGTCAATCTTAGAGAATGTCCCGTGAGCTGATGAGAAGAATGTATATTCTGTGGACTTTGGGTAGAATGTCCTATAGATGTCAGCCATGCCCATTTGTTCTAGCATTCTATTTAGGTCCATTATGTCTTTGTTTATTTTCTGTTTAGAGGATCTGTCCTGTACTGTCAGTGGGGTGTTAAAGTCTCTAGCTATTACAGTATTGTTATCTATCATTTGGTTGAGATCTAGTAGGGTTTGCTTTATGAATCTAGGTGCACCTAGGTTGGGTGCATATATATTGAGTATAGTCATGGCTTCTTGATGAACTGTGCCTTTAATCAGTATGTAGTAGCCATCTTTGTCTTTTATTATTTTTGTTGGTTTGAAAGCTAAGTTATTGGAAATTAAGATTGCCACACCAGCTTTCTTTTGGTTACCATTTGCTTGAAATATCGATTTCCAGCCTTTTATTTTCAGTCTAAATGCATCTTTGCAGGTTAGGTGAGTTTCTTGAAGATAGCAGATACTTGGATTGTGTTTTTTTATCCATTGGGCCAGTCTATGTCTCCTGAGTGGGGAATTCAAGCCATTCACATTTATTGAGAAAACTGATAAGTGAGACAGTTTTTTGTTCAGCTTGTTGGGTAGAACTTCATTGTGATGTTTTCTCTCCTGGGCCATTGTGGTATCTGGAATTTGATCTTTAGCTCTTGAGTAGTTTTACATTCGTGGATCTTTCTTGTGCTGATCCGTGTGTAATTCTCTTTTGAGTACTTCTTGGAGGGCTGGTCTTGTCTTGGTGAATTCCCTCAACCTTTGTTTATCTGAGAATGTCTTGATTTCTCCTTCGTATAGAAAACTTAGCTTAGCTCGGTACAAGATTCTAGGCTGGGCATTATTCTGTTTCAGAAGCGTGAAAATGGGGCCCCAACCTCTTCTTGCTTGTAAGGTTTCAGCTGAGAAATCTGGCGTAATTCTGATGGGTTTTCCTTTGTAAGTTACTTGTTTCTTTCTCCTTACAGCTCGGATAAGTGACTCCTTTAGTGGATATTTTGGTCAGCCTGATGACTACGTGGCGTGGTGTTTTCCTATTTGCTATGAATCTCCCAGGGGTCCTTTGAGCTTCTTGAATCTGTATGTCTAGAGTATTGGCAAGGCCTGGAAAATTTTCCTGCATTATGTCTTCAAATAGCTTGTCCAACCCTTGCTTATTATCTTCTTCACCCTCAGGAATGCCAATAACTCTCAAGTTAGGTTTCTTCACATAATCCCACATTTCTTGAAGACTCAGATCATTTCTCTTACTTTTTTGATCTATCTCTGTGACTGACTTATTTAGTTGGAAGGAGTTATCTTCAATTTCTGAGATTCTTTCCTCTGTTTGATCTACCCTGCTCTTGAGACTTTCCACAGTGTTTTGTAGCTCTCTGAGTGAATTCTTCACTTCTAGGAGTTCAGTTTGGTTTTTCTTCAATATTTCAATTTCTTTAGTGAATTTTTCCTCCAAATCCTGTATTTTTGTGTGTGTGTTTTCCTTGTGTTGTTTATCCATTGATTCCTGTATATTATTCAGCTTGTTTATGATTCATAATTGGAATTCTTCCTGCGACATGTTGGTGTTTTGAGTCTGGTTTGTGTCAAATGGTTGGGAGGTGGTATTTCTCTTTGGGGATGAGCTTTCCATTTGATTCTTTGTGCTCTCCGTGTTTTTTCGCTGGGCCCTTCCCATCTAGATTTATCGTTGGATCTTTACTTATAGATTTAGTCTGGTTAACAGGACTCTTTGTGCTCTATTCTTAGGCTGTGAAGCAGTCTAGGTATGTTGCTTCTTTTGGCAAGAGGGGGAGACTGTTGTGTATTGTTTAGAGATTTTTCTGTTTCCGTTGGGGGACTGCTTCCGATGGGTCCAATTCTAGAGGATTGGAGTGATCTAAAACCGCTTTGGCAAGTTAGGACACTGTGTTGTGGTCTTTCGGAAGGCAGGCAGGGTCCACACTAATAGTAGACCGAAATTCTCTTTGTTTGTTTGTTTCCCTTTGGTTCTTCCTCTTTAGGGGAGGTTTCTGACTCTATCTGCAGGCAAGATACTAGCTATGGGTAGAGGACGGTGACCTCGCTTGCTCAGCGCCCCAGTTGCTGTAGCTCCCATGGGCAAAAGTCTGCCTTGGCCCAATGTCCCCAGGGGTCAGGTTCCACATTCTTACTTCTGGAGAAGTATTCAGTGTTTACACATGGGGGCGGACCCTATATAAGGTCCGTGGACCAGGGGAGAGGGCCGTCCAGGGAGCCTCTTGGTACCCTATTGCTCCGCAGTGACTTGGCTGTGGGCCCTAGAATGGCGACTGCGTGCCCGCAGATCGCCGGCCCTGGGGGTGACTGCTCAGGATCCAGTATGTACCAGAGCCAGGGACCTGGCCCGTTCCGAAGCTCACTGTGGGTCCCCAGTTAGAAGGCAAAAAGAGAGGAGAAAGAAAGAAAAAAAAAAGAAGAAGAAAAAAGAAAAGGAAAGTATATAGCTCAGTGACTCAATGTTTTTTTGTTTGTTTGTTTGTTTTACGCCTTAGCACAGCTCCGCCCCTTCACTTCCGCTCAGCTGGGTCCCGAGTGGCCATTAAATGTTTTTGTTTTTACGCCTTAGCGGAGCTACACCCCTTCACGCCTGCCCGGCTGGGTTCCGGGCGGTTTCGCAGTGGATTTCAAGATGGCGTCTGCGCGCCCGCACAGCTCCGAGGGTGGTGGGGATCCAACCACCGCGCTCAAAACTGCACGGCAGAAAAAGATGGCAGAGTGGTGGTGACAGCCTGAATCTGCGCTCCCGGGGAGGAAGGCACCGATCCGGACCTGCCACAATGCTAGAAGACCGCTCCCACACAGGAACAGCGGTGTGAATCCACGGAGAATCAGCGTGGGACAAACAGAGCGAGTGAGGTCTGAAGTGAACGAAAATTAGGAACGCGGGACAGACACTAGCCAGCGGAGCGCGGGTCGGATACACTCGCCCCCAGCCGGGGTGGGTGCAGCCTCTTGGGAAAGCGGCTTGCCCTCTGCTCCCAATTGAATAGAGCCCTGACCCAGGCCAGAGCAGAATCACTGAGGGATACGTGGCGCATTGCAGACAGGAGGCTTTTTTGCGAAATTACCTTAGACACTAGGGGATCTCAGCTGAGACAGCGCTTGGCGAGGAGGGACGGATCTGCACCAGGGCGGAAAAACAAAAAAGATTCCTGGACAGCAAATAGCGGTGTACCCCGTGCTGCCTTTTTCGGCAGTTCTCCAGCCGGTCACCCCCGGTGCGTGTCCTTGCTGGCCAGCCCCTGGGCAGTGGCGGTCTCTGCCTGCCGGGGAGCCGGTCCCCTCCAGCTCCGGAGCTCGGCAGGCGCCATCTTGAAAGCGAGGGCGAAACGGCTCGGGAGCCAAAAAGTGCCCAGCGGCTCTTTCTGCCCGTGCTGCCTTTTTTGGCGGTTTTCCAGCCGGTCACCCCCAGTGCGTGTCCTTGCTCTCCAGCCCCCGGGCAGTGGCGGTCTCTGCCTGCCGGGGAGCCGGTCTCCTCCAGCCCCGGAGCTCTGCAGGCTCCGTCTTGAAAGCGAGGGTAAAACCACTCAGAAGCCATAAAGTGCCGAGCGGCTCTCTCTGCCCAGCGCCCTCCGCAGGTTTCTGAACCAATGCCAGGAGTGCGGGATATGCCAGGGCCGCGCTCGGGGTGAAGGGGCAGAGCTGCGCTAAGGCATTAAAAAAAAAAAAAAACAAGAAGAATAGGCTCACCGAACTGTATATTTTATTCTTGGTAAATTTCTTCTGGGTTTTGTTTGTTTGTGTTTCTGTTTGTGTTTGTTTTTGGTTTTTTTTTGTTTTTTGTTTTTTTCTTTTCTTTTCTTTTTCTTTTTTTTTCCGGCGGCTCACCAGCCGGACAGCCTCGGCGGGCACCTTTGCCCTCTGGGCCTCTGGCTGCCGGCCTTTTTGAGCACGGAGGTTGGATCCCCACCACCCTCGGAGCTGTGCGGGCGCGCAGAGGCCATCTTGAAATCCACTGCGAAACCGCCCGGGACCCAGCCGGGCGGGCGTGAAGGGGCGGAGCTGCGCTAAGGCGTAAAAACAAAAACATTTAATGGCTGCTCGGGACCCAGCTGAGCGGAAGTGAAGGGGCGGAGCTGTGCTAAGGCGTAAAACAAACAAACAAAAAAACATTGAGTCGCTGAATTATATACTTCAGATTTGTGTATCTTTCTGCCTTGCGGTGTGGTTAGGTGCTATGTAGTTTGTTTTTGTTCATTTTTGTTGGCGTTTTTGGTGTTTTTTGGTTTGGCTTTTTGCGTTTCTTTTCTTTTTTTTTCTTTTTTTTTCTTTCTTACTTTCTTTTTCTTCATTTTTTTCTTTTCTCTTTCGTTTTCTCCTCTTTCTTTTCTTTCTTTCCTTTTCTTTTTTCTTCTTCTTTTTTTTTTCTTTCTTTCTCCTCTCTTTTTGCCTTCTAACTGGGGACCCACAGTGAGCTTCGGAACGGGCCAGGTCCTTGGCTCTGGTACATACTGGATCCTGAGCAGTCACCCCCAGGGCCGGCGATCTGCGGGCACGCAGTCGCCATTCTAGGGCCCACAGCCAAGTCACTGCGGAGCAATAGGGTACCAAGAGGCTCCCTGGACGGCCCTCTCCCCTGGTCCACGGACCTTATATAGGGTCCGCCCCCATGTGTAAACACTGAATACTTCTCCAGAAGTAAGAATGTGGAACCTGACCCCTGGGGACATTGGGCCAAGGCAGACTTTTGCCCATGGGAGCTACAGCAACTGGGGCGCTGAGCAAGCGAGGTCACCGTCCTCTACCCATAGCTAGTATCTTGCCTGCAGATAGAGTCAGAAACCTCCCCTAAAGAGGAAGAACCAAAGGGAAACAAACAAACAAAGAGAATTTCGGTCTACTATTAGTGTGGACCCTGCCTGCCTTCCGAAAGACCACAACACAGTGTCCTAACTTGCCAAAGCGGTTTTAGATCACTCCAATCCTCTAGAATTGGACCCATCGGAAGCAGTCCCCCAACGGAAACAGAAAAATCTCTAAACAATACACAACAGTCTCCCCCTCTTGCCAAAAGAAGCAACATACCTAGACTGCTTCACAGCCTAAGAATAGAGCACAAAGAGTCCTGTTAACCAGACTAAATCTATAAGTAAAGATCCAACGATAAATCTAGATGGGAAGGGCCCAGCGAAAAAACACGGAGAGCACAAAGAATCAAATGGAAAGCTCATCCCCAAAGAGAAATACCACCTCCCAACCATTTGACACAAACCAGACTCAAAACACCAACATGTCGCAGGAAGAATTCCAATTATGAATCATAAACAAGCTGAATAATATACAGGAATCAATGGATAAACAACACAAGGAAAACACACACACAAAAATACAGGATTTGGAGGAAAAATTCACTAAAGAAATTGAAATATTGAAGAAAAACCAAACTGAACTCCTAGAAGTGAAGAATTCACTCAGAGAGCTACAAAACACTGTGGAAAGTCTCAAGAGCAGGGTAGATCAAACAGAGGAAAGAATCTCAGAAATTGAAGATAACTCCTTCCAACTAAATAAGTCAGTCACAGAGATAGATCAAAAAAGTAAGAGAAATGATCTGAGTCTTCAAGAAATGTGGGATTATGTGAAGAAACCTAACTTGAGAGTTATTGGCATTCCTGAGGGTGAAGAAGATAATAAGCAAGGGTTGGACAAGCTATTTGAAGACATAATGCAGGAAAATTTTCCAGGCCTTGCCAATACTCTAGACATACAGATTCAAGAAGCTCAAAGGACCCCTGGGAGATTCATAGCAAATAGGAAAACACCACGCCACGTAGTCATCAGGCTGACCAAAATATCCACTAAAGGAGTCACTTATCCGAGCTGTAAGGAGAAAGAAACAAGTAACTTACAAAGGAAAACCCATCAGAATTACGCCAGATTTCTCAGCTGAAACCTTACAAGCAAGAAGAGGTTGGGGCCCCATTTTCACGCTTCTGAAACAGAATAATGCCCAGCCTAGAATCTTGTACCGAGCTAAGCTAAGTTTTCTATACGAAGGAGAAATCAAGACATTCTCAGATAAACAAAGGTTGAGGGAATTCACCAAGACAAGACCAGCCCTCCAAGAAGTACTCAAAAGAGAATTACACACGGATCAGCACAAGAAAGATCCACGAATGTAAAACTACTCAAGAGCTAAAGATCAAATTCCAGATACCACAATGGCCCAGGAGAGAAAACATCACAATGAAGTTCTACCCAACAAGCTGAACAAAAAACTGTCTCACTTATCAGTTTTCTCAATAAATGTGAATGGCTTGAATTCCCCACTCAGGAGACATAGACTGGCCCAATGGATAAAAAAACACAATCCAAGTATCTGCTATCTTCAAGAAACTCACCTAACCTGCAAAGATGCATTTAGACTGAAAATAAAAGGCTGGAAATCGATATTTCAAGCAAATGGTAACCAAAAGAAAGCTGGTGTGGCAATCTTAATTTCCAATAACTTAGCTTTCAAACCAACAAAAATAATAAAAGACAAAGATGGCTACTACATACTGATTAAAGGCACAGTTCATCAAGAAGCCATGACTATACTCAATATATATGCACCCAACCTAGGTGCACCTAGATTCATAAAGCAAACCCTACTAGATCTCAACCAAATGATAGATAACAATACTGTAATAGCTAGAGACTTTAACACCCCACTGACAGTACAGGACAGATCCTCTAAACAGAAAATAAACAAAGACATAATGGACCTAAATAGAATGCTAGAACAAATGGGCATGGCTGACATCTATAGGACATTCTACCCAAAGTCCACAGAATATACATTCTACTCATCAGCTCACGGGACATTCTCTAAGATTGACCATGTCCTAGGACATAAATCATGTCTTCAAAAATTCAAAAAAATAGAAATTATACCATGCATCTTCTGAGATCACAGCGGAATAAAAGTAACAATGATCACAAACAGAAACCCTCACTCTTACTCAAAGTCATGGAAGCTAAATAACCTTCTCCTGAATAATTATTCTATAAAAGAAGAAATCAAGATGGAAATCAAAAATTTCTTTGAATTAAATGACAATGGAGATACAACTTATCAAAATCTATGGGATGCAGCTAAAGCAGTCCTGAGAGGAAAATTCATATCCATAAATGCCTATATCAAAAAGACAGAAAACATGCAAATACACAACCTAACGAATAGAATCAAAGAGCTGGAGAAAGAAGAACAGAACTATCCCAAACCCAGCAGAAGGCGAGAAATTACTAAGATCAAATCAGAATTAAATGAAAAGGACAACAAAGAAACTATAAGGGAAATTAATAAAACAAAAAGTTGGTTCTTTGAAAAGATAAACAAAATAGACACACCCCTGGCTAGACTAACCAAGAACACAAAACTAAAATCTCTAATAACCTCCATTAGGAACATGAAAGGAGAAATCACAACCGACGCTACAGAGATACAAGATATCATCTATGAATTCTACAAAAATCTTTATGCACACAAACGGGAGAACGTGGAGGAAATGGACAAATTTTTAGAAACACATAGTCTTCCCAGGCTCAACCAGGAAGAAATAGAGTACCTGAACAGACCAATATCAAGAACTGAAATCGAAACAGCAATAAAAAACCTTCCCAAAAAGAAAAGCCCTGGTCCAGATGGGTTCACACCTGAATTTTACCATACATACAAAGAAGAACTGGTGCCCATCCTACATAAACTATTCTACAATATTGAGAAGGATGGAATTCTCCCCAACACGTTCTACCAAGCCAATATAACATTGATACCAAAACCTGGAAAGGACGCAACAAAAATAGAGAACTACAGACCAATTTCCCTCATGAATATAGATGCAAAAATTTTCAATAAAATACTAGCAAATCGAATCCAAGTACTTATCAAAAAAGTAATCCACCACGACCAAGTGGGCTTCATCCCAGAGATGCAGGGGTGGTTCAAGATATGTAAATCTATAAATGTAATTCACCACATAAATAGAAGCAAAAACAAAAACCATATGATACTCTCATTAGATGCAGAAAAAGCATTTGACAAAATTCAGCACCCTTTTATGATAAAAACGCTTAACAAAATAGGCATTGATGGAACCTACCTAAAAATTATACAAGCCATACATGACAAACCCACAGCCAACATCATACTGAATGGGGAAGAACTGAAAGCACTCCCACTTAGAACTGGAACCAGACAGGGCTGCCCATTGTCTCCATTACTTTCAACATAGTATTGGAAGTCCTTGCGAGAGCTATCAGGCAAGAGAGCAAAATCAAGGGAGTCCAAATAGGGAAGGAAGTGATCAAACTCTCACTTTTTGCTGATGATATGATGTTATACCTGGAAAACCCCCAGGATTCAACCATGAGACTCCTGGAATTGATTAACGAATATAGCAAAGTCTCAGGCTACAAAATTAATATACACAAATCAGAGGCATTTATATATGCCAATAACAGTCAATCGGAAAACCAAATTAAAGACTCAATACCCTTCAAAATAGCAACAAAGAAAATAAAATATCTAGGTATATATCTAACTAAAGAGGTAAAGGACCTCTATAAGGAAAACTATGAAACACTGAGAAAAGAAATAGCAGAACTTGCAAATAGATGGAAAAATATACCATGCTCGTGGATCAGAAGAATCAACATTGTTAAAATGTCTATACTACCCAAAGTGATCTACAGATTCAATGCAATCCCTATTAAATTACCAACATCATTCTTTACAGACGTAGAGAAAATAATTATACACTTTGTATGGAATCAAAGAAGACCCCGTATAGCAAAAGCAATTTTAAGCAACAAAAACAAAATGGGAGGTATTAATTTGCCAGACCTCAAACAATACTGCAAGGCCGTGGTTCTTAAAACAGCCTGGTATTGGCACAAGTTCAGAGACACAGACCAGTGGAACACAACAGAAAATCCAAATATAGAACCATCCTCATATAGTCACCTAATTTTTGACAAAGCGGGAAAGAATATACTCTGGGGACAAGAATCTCTATTCAATAAATGGTGCTGGGAGAATTGGTTAGCCACTTGTAGAAGACTGAAACAGGACCCACAGCTCTCACCTCTCACAAAAATCAAATCACAGTGGATAACAGACTTAAACCTTAGGCGTGATACAATCAGAATTCTAGAAGAAAATGTAGGAAAGACTCTTACAGACATTGGCCTAGGCAAAGAATTTGTGAAGAAGACCCCCAAGGTAATCACAGCAGCAACAAAAATAAATGAATGGGACACGATTAAATTAAAAAGCTTCTGCACAGCCAAAGAAACAGTCACGAGAATAAACAGACCACCTACAGAATGGGAAAAAATTTTTGCATACTACACATCAGATAAAGGACTGATAACAAGAATCTATTTAGAACTCAGGAAAATCAGCAAGAAAAAATCAAGCAACCCTATCAAAAAGTGGGCAAATGACATGAATAGAAACTTCTCAAAAGAAGATATAAGAATGGCTAACAAACATATGAAAAAATGCTCAACATCCCTAATCATCAGAGAAATGCAAATCAAAACCACAATGAGATATTACTTAACCCCAATGAGAATGGCCTTTATCAAAAAACCCAAAACAACACACGTTGGCGTGGATGTGGAGAGACAGGAACACTCATACACTGCTGGTGGGACTGCAAACTAGTGCAACCCCTGTGGAAAGCATTATGGAGGTATCTTAAACAGATTCAAGTAGACCTGCCATTTGACCCAGCAATCCCATTACTGGGCATATACCCAAAGGAAAAAAGGTCATTCTGTAACAAAGACACATGTACCCGAATGTTTATAGCAGCACAATTTACAATCGCAAAGATGTGGAAACAACCCAAATGCCCATCAATACATGATTGGATTAGTAAGCTGTGGTATATGTATACCATGGAATATTACTCAGCTATAAGGAATGATGAAGATACGACATCTCTATGGTTCTCCTGGAGAGAGTTGGAACCCATTATATTAAGTGAAGTATCCCCAGAATGGAAAAACAAGCATCACATGTACTCACCAGAAAATTGGTTTCCCTGATCATCACCTAAATACAAATCTGGAAACGACACCATTTGGACATCAGACTGAAGTGGGGGCTGGGGGAGGGGATGGGGATATGCCTACACAATGAGTGCATTGCGCACCGTTTGGGGAGTGGTAACACTTTAAGGTGCTGACTCGAGAAAGGGGGGGGTGGGGTAAAAAATATGAAACTGTTGTTTTTAACTTGCATTGTTCACTTAATAATTTATCATGAATATTTCCCATATTATTTCATATCATTGTACAAGAAATAATAAAAAAATAAAAGAAAAAAAAAAGAAGAAAACTGATGAAACTTCCTTGTAAAATTAAAAGCAAAATTCCTTAATACATTAATAACCAAGTGTAGTTTATCACTGGAGTCCAATGGTTGTTCCTTGTTAGCTTCCAAAATTAGCATATTAAAGAAGAAAAACACATACAATCTCAGTAAATACCATTAAAGCAACCGATCAAATTTAGTACCCAGTCCTGATTTTAAAGGTAGTATCAGTCCTGATCTTGAATCAGTGGGATAAAAATGAGTTACTCTATAAATGATGTTGAGACAACAGGGTAGCCAGGTGAGGGGAGAATTAAATTGTATCCATACCTCACACCTTATACCAAGTTAAAATTGGATCAAAGATTTGATGATATAAAATGATATTCAAGTTCTTGTAATTTGTAACTTCTGAATTTTAGACAAAACTCTCAGAATCCATACAATAAAAATTAATGTATTTGAGTTCATAAAAATTAAGATTTTCTACATGGCATAAAATGCTCTAAGAAAGACCAACCATTTCCAGGAGAAAACATATTTTCAACTTATTTAACAGTTAATTTTCCTAAGGTCTATTGAGCACCTGCAACACAATAATAATGCAAGAGTCCAAAAGAAAATTGAAAAGCAGATCATACGGCACCTGCGTTCCTGACATCATGGAGAACCTTACCAGTCTTGGGCTGCCTAATTGGACCTTTATTGGGAAATAAATAAATGTATTTCATTTAAAAAAAAAACAAACAAACAAAAAAAACCACACTATAGCAAGCCCCGTGGGAATAACTTGTCTTGTATCTGCTCACTGTGTTTCTAGCCTTACAATGACAGAGAGGAAGATCATTTTCTGGAAGGTGAAGAAAACTTCAAAATATTCTGAGAACCTCAAGTTGAAGAGAATTCACCTAAATCTTCAGGTATTGTAGGTGAAGACTGATGGCATGACTACCTAGCCTGCAGAGGGTTTTATATATCTAATCTAGGATTCCTTTATTAAAGGTCTCAGCAAAGCAGACTTAAAAAGAGATGATCATCATTCTTCCTGCACTTACATAAATAATCAGGTGAAGTTTAATGAGAATAGACCTATTTTTCAAACAAATTAGTCTTACTGTGTTTATATTTGGTAGAAATGGGGGTGGCAGTAGAGGAAAGAAAAGTGTGTTTCAGTAGAAAACTATAATGTACCCATTATTAGATCCAAGTTCTGTTCATTGTCTTTGAGATTTTCTTATCTACCTATAACCTGCCCTATTCCTGAAGCCCTAGAAGTTAGAGCTCAACGACTTGTTAATAAACTATGGAGGACCAACTTCATGCCTGCTGCTGAGTGAGCCAGTCAGGAAGTTCACCAAAACATCCAATGATATAAACACATTAGGAATGGAAATCAGTAAAAGTATCAGATGCAACTGCCATCCTTATTTCATCATGTATAGATGTTTTGAGCCCAAATATAGAAATTTTCTCAACTGACCGCTCTCAGAATTCAGAGACTGAGTTTATAGATTGTTCTAACCCTTAACCTTTGTTTTTATTTTGTTTATTTTAGTTGTTTTGATTCATGAGCACCTTGGCTATGAAGCATAGCCCAGTATCTTGATATTCTCCCCATGATAATCATCATCATCATCTCCCTGATGTGCTGCTTTCTCCAAAGAGTCTTGAATGCAAGTTCCTAGACATTAATGTATTTGAGATTTGTCACTGTGATTGGAACAACAAAGACAAGATGAACAACAAAAGAAAGACTTCTTCAAGAAATCAGACCTAGTGACTTTTGAGTTCCATGCAGTGTTAAAGACAAATCAGCTGTGATAATGACAGAAAGTGGCAAATGTGCCTGGATTTTGGTCCCTTTTCCATAATTCAGATGCTGATCAAAGGGGAGAAATTGTTTAAAATAATTAAATGACAGTTCATTAAGCTGAAGTGGCACCAGCAAAATGGGTTACTACCTAAGTAAATACAAACCCAATTCAATATAAATGGTAAAACAAAAATCTAGTGTAACCAATTAGAAACTGCCAACTAGTTAGAGACTTTCCAGTACAATTATCTAAATACAGCTACTACTCCATTTTAGCCAATCAAGTATTTTCCTTATCTGGCTTCCATATTCTCCCAAAAAGCATTGCTCTCAACCTTCAGGAAAGACCCAAACACATGCTGTCTGGCCCTGCCCAATCTTAAATCTCTGTCTACTCAAATAAACTCTAAATTTTTAATGTGCCTACATTTATAATTTAACTACATATGTATATGCATATCACATGAGTATATATACACATTAAAAATTAACATGTGCATATTTATGTGTACAGATATAGATACCTAAAACATATATGCATACAATCTGGTAGCAACTACAATCCAATAAAAGCTATTGAAGATGGATATAATTAACAGGAGTTCATTAATTAATGACAAAATATCTGACATCAATGTTGGGGAAGTGAGAGTGCTAGAAGAATGGAGAAAATAAGTAACTACAGTTTTACAAAAATAAAGATTATTATTTTTCAGGGTAAGGCTTCAGTGGTATCAGTAAGAATGCCAAAAAATTTCCGTGTTGAGAGATGAAGGGCATGGTAGCCTAGAAGATGGATGATTCATATACTTAAGGAGTCTGATGTATGAAGAAGGCTAACAATCCAGAAGTTTTTGAGATATAAAACATCCAAATTCTTCCTCATTTTTATGTTTTTGCCCCCACTCACTCGGCACTATGATGTCATATCATCTTAACATTATTTAAACTTTGGCAATGTGCATTTAAAGTCCCTGGCTGTCAACAACATATTCCAAAACCTTGTGATATTATTGATTTCTTTATCTTACTAGCTTCACTTTTTAATTTTAGAAAGATTAAGATTATTTTCTTTCTATTATGTGCCACTTATCTTTTTCTTCTCTGTGTCTACGCCAACTTAGTTCTTCTATTTAAACTGTTAGTTTTCTGAATTAGTGAAGCTCAAATTCTCCCAAAACATACAAACACAGTTTGGAAAAGGCCTTAGAAGTCATCATAGAGACTTAGGGGCAACTGGCCTCTTCTTATTCATACAAACACACGGAGTTAAGAGCATCCTCTTACACTTGGACCTGCCCCTTCACTGTCTTCACTCTCTTCTCACTTTTTTCCTTATTGCATTCCCATTTCTATTTGTTTCTTTGCTTAATATGTGAGTTGAGTCTCTACAGAAGTGAAATTCACCCTTTCACGACAAAGTGGAAAGAAAGACTTTTGTTGGCTAGAATTACGCAGATTTGCTTCTGTTCACTGAAACACAAATCTCCCTCCACTATGAAGTTCAATGTGATAGGACTCCTAGGCAATACAGCTATATTAGTATGACATGTCATACTCAAATCCTTATCAAATAAACCACTATCTTAGCATAATGCATTTATAAAGTAACATTGAATAACATACAAGACAGTAAAAACTTTGATTTCCTTTTTGCTATAATTATGCTATTTTGATATGAATACTTGATTAAAATTCTTTGAATGCTTTTGAATAACATCAGAATATTTTAATTACCTTATTAGGTACTTTATGTAATTAAAATGCTGGGAAAATAATAATTGCAAAGCAAAGCTGAACACTGGAAACTACATAGACATCTCTAAAATACAATTTTGTGATTAGTTTATTAAAAAAGAGAAAAGAGATTAGTATGAGATCTAAACATTTCTTTTTAACATTTTTGTGAGTGAATCTGTGACTTGCTTATTTCTCAAGCTGTAGATAATGGGATTTAGTAAAGGAATTATGACCATGTAAAACAGAGAGTCCATCATATCTTGATCATCAGCTTGTGGGGATCGAGGGCGCACATACATGTAAAGAGTAGGGCCATAGTATAAAGACACAGATAAGAGATGAGCTCCACAGGTGGAGAAGGCTTTCCTTAGGCCTTTACCAGACTTCTTTTTTAAGATTGTAAAGAGAACAAATGTATAAGAGACAAGGACAGTCACAATGGTGAATACTTGAATTAAACCTGAGAACACAAAAACCAGTAGATAATTAATAGAAGGGTCAGTACAAGAAATCTTTAACAATGGCATAATGTCACAGTAAAAGTGATGTATTATGTTGGAATTACAGAAGGTTAATCTGAACAAAAAGCCTTCATGAAGTATGGCATGAACAAAGCCACCTAAAAATGACAAGACTAATAGCCGGACACATAATCTATTGTTCATAATCACTGGATAGAGTAAAGGTTTGCATATGGCTACATAGCGATCATACGCCATTGCTGTCAAGAGAAAACATTCTGTTGTTACACTGATTGCAAAGGAAAAAAATTGTATCATACATTCAGAGAGAGATATCATCTGAATCTTGACTAAGAATCTGAACAGCATCTTGGGGGTCACTGTGGAAGATATCCAAGCATCCACAAAGGCTAAATTCCCAAGAAATAAATACATGGGGATGTGAAGCTGAGGATCATTCCAAATGAGTGTAATCAGACCGAGGTTCCCCATGATGGTGATGAGATATATTACCAAGAATGTCAGGAACAGGGGGATTTTCCACTCTGGTTGATATGTAAGTCCTGTGAGAATGAACTCTGTCAGCAATGTTGCATTTTCCTTTTCCATGTCCTCATTTGGTGTCTTCTGAAATAAAATGCAGTGAATGTAAAAAATACATGTATTCATAAGTAATTACTATAAGTTGAAATTGGGAGAGAGGAGTTGAAATAAAACCAAACTCTTATCAGATTGCCTAAAATTTTATTTATTACTACTAAACTGAAGGAAACTAGACAGAAAATACAATTACTGTCCATTCATTGAAAATAAAATAAAATGCAGTAAATGTAAAAAGAATATACGCAATATCTTAATGAATTGAAATTGGAGAAGAGGTGTTAACATAAACTGTGTACTCATCAAAGCCCTCTTAGTTTTATCAGTAGTATACTTGATGGACACAATCTTTGAGAAATTGAAGAAAATCCTATATTTCTTTTCCAAAAATGTACAGGAATTAACGGATTTATAAAACAGGAGAAGCAGTCTACTTGTGTACTAAATTTCTGTGGACACTGTTGAATGTGCTAGAAAAATTCTGTGTCTGGGACAAGGATGCAGTGTCAAGGCAAAAGATTTTTGAAGGACCTGAAATAAAAATAATGAATTTAATGCCCTGTGAAGGATCTTGATCTTTATTATTCGGGCAATATGCATACACTGAAAAATGTAATACCGGGAATTGTATCATAATATATTTTTTAAATTTAATGCTTGATAGTGGAGAAAATATACTGCAGGAAGGGGACACTGTAGTCAGTCATACTAATTAGGAACCTGTTAAAAAGGTTCCAGGGACTCCAGGTTAGATTAAACATGGGAATTGTCTGGGAGAGTTTTTTATGAAAAATATAGGTTGTGAGATTTAAATGCAGAAATGAATTAAGTAGTTAAAAAATGAAGTCTAGGAATCTGCATTTTGCAAATAACTCTCTAGGTGATTCAAATGCACGTGAAGTGTCAAATCAGTGTGTGATATGACATTGGAAGAGATGACGAGACAGTGAGATAGATTCAAAAAAATTCATAATGTAGACTCTCTAGTATTCTGTAAACATATTTGATCAGAACAGTGGTCAGTGAAGGAGAGAGGAGTCTCTTGGCTTGGTAGATGATCATTAAGAATTCAGATTGAGAACTAGATGTACTGACAAGTTTATGGAGTGAGCATCATCTGAGCAAACAGGCGAGATCTGGTCAGTAATATGAACCTACTAGAGCTTAATAGATATTATAACTTGGAATCATTGTGGCTGTAGAGGGCAGAGTTAGGAATACCCTATCCAAAAAAGAGTAGACAGAGAAAGGAATGGCAAGAAAAGAAACTTGAGAAAGTTATAGTAAAGAGGTAACAACGGGGATATATGTCATTCATAAGATGCCCAAGATCTGGTCCTCTTTTCTGCCACTCATGTGTTGGTGACTACCAGAGGTTACCTACTGCTCTAGGAGCTAAAAGAAGTAGAAATGAATTTTTCCATTCCTCTTGCATCTAGAATGAAGGGACATGATATAGGCTAGCCCATGAAATACACCCACTCTACATTTGGAAAGTAGAAAGAGGAAGAAAAGAGTACAAGGACAAAAGTGGAATTTGGTTGCAAAGTCAGAAAAAGCAGCAATACCAAGACACCACCTAACACATTCTTGATCCTCATCAATGGCATTTACGGTGTGAGCTTTGTCATCTGAAGTTCAGTAGAGTTAGGAATAGCCCTTGTTTAGCTAGTGTTGGGGAATGAAGTTGGCTGTTCACTGGCTGCCTTACTTCCTTCTGTTCCTGCCAGTTTTTCCAGCTCAGTACTCCAATCTCCCTAAGCATTTCTATATAGGAACTATATCCATTGACTACTTCCATCTCCTAATGGAACCAAGAGCTGACTCCAAAAAGAGATGATGAAGATACTAGAAAGTATCCTGAGCAGACTGATCAGAAAAGTGGAAGGGAAACTGGAAAGTTGAATGTTGTGGTCATAAAAGAGGAAAATCCTCAAGGACAAAGTGAAATACTGTGCCAAATATCAAAATAAATGTTCTAACAGAAACATGAGTTAATAGAGATATTTGAGTGTGAATATTGACAAAGTTTTAGTGGCTTTATTGAGAGCAGTTTCCATTTGGTGATAGAGCTGAGGCCAAAAATATTTTAAAGTGAATGGGAAACGAGTGGCAGTATAGTGTGAAGCATGATATAAAATACTCTAGGATATGTGAACAACATTTGGCATTTGTAAACAAAGGTACATTTTTTTTTTTCTATAAAACATTTTAATGAACATCTTCAGAAAAGAAGGGGAGATGAGGGCATGGAAAGAGAAGGGAGAGGAAAGCAAAATTTGAGAGAGTGAAAAAAATTAGAGGAAGAGAGATACTCAGAGAATAAAAAAGACATGCATGAATACATCTGGGAAAGGCAAGCCAAAGAGGAGGGAGAGAGAAATTATCAGAGAAAGCTGAAGGTGAAATAAAGGAAAAGGCTCAGAGTCTTGGGGGTAAATCTTTATCTTTAACCTGGTGTTCATGTAAGGCTGTCAACCCTAGGAATCTTTCTTGTCTCTTTTATTCAATATCTAACTTATTTTTATATGAAATTAGTGTATGAGAGGTTTGATTTTAAACCTTACTTTATAAATCTTGTGATTTCGATACATTTACTAACACTGTCTGAAAGTTCTTTCCGTATGTATTCTTTTATTTTAGTTGATTTTCTTTTTTTAATTTTTTGAGACAGGGTCAGAGTCTATTGCCCAGGGCAGAGTGCAGTGGGCTGGCTACATTTTCTATTTATTGTAAAGACAGGGTCTTGCTATGTTGCTCAGGCTGGTCTTTTACTCCTGAACTCAAGTGTTCCTCTTTCCTTGGCCTCCCAAGTGCTCGAATTATAGGTATGAGCCAATGCCACTGGCGTTTTTCCACATTTGAAAGTTGCTTTATCTTTGGTCTGCCAGTGATTGGAAAGGACACTATATAGAAAATCCACTGATTACTTCAGTGAATTTTCCTCTCTGTCAGTTTCTAGGGAGAATATATTTAAACCAATGACTGAAACCTGATACAGCAATAGATATAATTAATGGGAATAACTACAATAGTTAAATACATGTGTATTTAGAATGGACTTATTCCATAAAATTCCAAATCACTAAATAGTTGAAAATTTTCAATTTCAATTTTTATGTAGGTATGTGCTTACTTTTTAAGTTATAAGTACCAGAAAGATCAGTGCAATGAAATTTTATGCATATTTCCATACACACACACACACACACACACACACGTAACTCTTACCTTATTGACAAAGTGGGTGAAAGAATACGGGAGTTAATATTTAAGACACTGGCCTTAAAAGTTTTTATCAGAGAATGTGATTAATTAAAAAGAATGGATATTTATATCAGAAATAATTCTAAGAATTATTATGATCTGAGTCTTAAACCCAGTTTTAAATCATTTAATGCTCTGGTTCACTACAAGCTATCTTACAAAGTCACTATAATAAGGTTAACAAAATAATATAATATCGTTAAAAGAACAATTCAGCCTTACAACTTATTTTCCTTATTTCTATGTACTCATGAAAATAAAATACAAGAATAATTCAATTATAGGCAACCAATTTTAATCTGGCTATTTTGACAGCTTATAGAACCAATTTAAAATTATAGTACATTAAATAGTATTTTTAACTTTTCTAAAAAGCTTAATGAAGATTATAGAAATCATTTCTCTCTTACCCACATGTTAAAAGAAATTGTGATCCCTCAAAAGTGTTAGACTTTCTAAAATGGAAAAAAAAAAATAATAGCACAGGAATGCCAGTAACACAGGTAGCAATTCATCACACTCTCACTCATTTTAGAGGCTCCATTTCTCAGTCTTAGAAAAATTTTGTTTATATAAACTTTTTTAGAATACAAGAGTCAATCAATGGGACAATTATGTGTTTTTACCAAAATGGAAGGACTTGAAATTGAAATTCCCATAAGAGTGCCAGAGAATTCCCTGTAGGACAAATTGAAGCTGTTTTACTGGGCATTGTGGGTTTGGATTTGTATGAGAAATCCAGCTTGTCCCAAAGGGTACTGCAGAGTTTTAGAATTATAAATTGAATTTCTTTGTAGGCACTTCTAGTTTTATCAGTTGAAATAACACTTTAGGCAACTATTTTCCACCACAGTTGACACTTCTCACATGTTTATGAAAACTGCAGTTTATATATTAAATTTGTTGCTCTGAGTGCTTTCATTAGTATGGTCTTGTCTTAGGTAATCAAAACACTATTTTAATAAGGCCAAAGTTTTAGATTCCCTTTGGGAGCCAACTCCAAGTATGGTTGTTCTCCCCATGCAAATTGCTGCTCAAATTTAGACATATCCCTAGTTCCCCCGTTTTAAGCTGAAATCTGATGGGAAATATTAGTAGCCAAGGGCAGAGGAAGGAGTAAATGAAAAACAAAGACAAGGACCACAGTGGGAGGTGGCCTAGATCTGTGCTTCCCAAACTAATGCCTACTAATTTCCTGGAGGTCTGGTCAAAATGCACATTTTGCTTCAGGAGTCTTCATTACTTATGAAGGGATTCCTGTGGACATTTACCACCAACAGATTTTCATTATTGGAGCACTTTGATTATCAGAGAACCTTGATATACAATCAAAAATAAGTGGAAAGTGTAGCTGGTAGGCACAGAGAGAAGCAGGGAGGAGCCAAATGTGTCCAGGGAGGCCAGCAGGAGTGGGGTCTCAAGGGGCCTTGGAGAGTAGTTCAGAGATTTGTTCTTTACCCCAAAGTACAGAAAAACTATTGAAACATTAAAGAAGAATATTTAAAATGTTGGTGAGATGTTCAGATTTTCCTTCAGAGCATTAGTAGAGCAACATGTTAGTGAACATTCATTTGGAAATAAAATATAATTTACTTATTTGTAAATTTATGTTTTATATATGAATAGTGACACGTAACTTTCTTGACAGGGAAAGGGATTTTTAAGAAAAAAAAATAACCTCCACCTGGGTCATAGATATTAGGTTAGTTATAAAGTAAAGGGCATATTATTTGGTAGACTCATTAACCAATTATCAAACTTTCACAGAATTTTGCTAGAAAAAGATAAAGAAGTAGGGGAAACATACCATAGATAACAGAGGAGTCACTGTGTAAACTCTTCGGAAAGGTGAATTAAGCAGTATGATATGTAGAGGTGGATACTAACATGACACAAAATTGAGTGCCCCCTTAAATTTTCTGTAACTACCTTCTAACTCATTTTGGTGCCTATCTTTGAGCAAAAAATGTTTGCATTGCCACATCCAGTATGGGTAGTCTTTTCAATTCGATAGATTTTAATAGGTAGGTTCTGGATTCTCATTGTGGTTTCCATGTGCATTTCCCTGATGTCTACTTATGTCCAGCGTCTTTCTGTGCCCTTATTTCACATTTGTATTTGTTGACATGTGTTGTTGAATTAGCTGACCCATTTTTAATTGGATTATAAGTTTCTGTGGTAATTGCATTTTAAAGGTTCTTTATATGTACTGTATGGAAGTCATTTATCAGATATATGATTTGCAAATATTTTCTGAGGGACCTTGATTGCATTTCCCTTCCACAAGACATTGCTTGATGATAAACTTAAATTCGCTGATTGAGTCTAGTGGTCAAGAAGTAGCAACTGCCTAGACTTAGGTAAGACATTTTTTGTGCTAGAAGTTGGGTCATAAATCCAACAAAAATTCAGGAACCTTCTATCTTAGTGAAATTTTTAGGGGTCCAGTGGTATGGGACATGCTGAGTAACCAGTTGTAAGCTAAAAGATAAGTTATTGCACCTGGATCTTCCTATAAACAGAAAAGTTGCCCAATACCTACTAGGCCTCTTTGGGTTATGGAGACAGCATAACCTCATTTGGGTGTATTACACTGGTCCATCTAGAGTGACCTGAAAAGCTGCTAGATATTTTTGTGTAGTTCAGAACTAAGAAGGCTCTACTATAGATATAGGCTGCTGTGCAAACTGCTCTCCTTCATGAACCCTATGATCCAGTAGTCCTATTGATGTTTGATGTGGCAGTAGCAGACAGAAAGCCTTTTGGAGCATTTGGCCGACATATATAGGTAAATAACAGCATAGGCATCTAGAATTCTGGAACAAAGCCATGTCATTCTCTACCAATAATTATTTTTTTTTTTTGAAAAAGAGTTCTTAGTCTGTTCCAGGTCTTAAGTGAGGCTGAAGACTAAATAATATTCCACAAAGTTACCATGGTATCTCAAGATCCCATCATGAGCTGAGTATTTTGTGACTGATCAAGCCAGACAGCTGTGCATGTACAACAACATTCCAACACTGAACGGAAGGGATATATATGCCATGTAGCCTGAGCAGGCCCTGAAAACACAAGTATATTACATGAAGATGAGGCCCAAATGCCCATGGTGCCTAATCCTGCTATATTGCCTTCTCTCTGACAGCCTCCACCTATGGCCTCAATGGGAGTTACCTATGATCAATTCACAATGGAAGAGAAGACTTGGGCCTGGATTCAGATGGTCGTAGTACATATTCAGGCATTGGTGAACAGTGGAGGGCTGCATATCTTTCTGGGACATCCCTGAAGGATTGTTGGAAAGGGAAATCTTCCCAGCTGGAAGAATTCCAAATGATGCACTTGGTTGTTCAATTTGCTTGAAGGCAGAAATGGACAGACATGTGATTATATACCAATTCATGGGTCATGGCTAATGGCTAGATTGGATGGTCAGGGACTTAGAAAAAGTATAGTTGGAAAATTGGTGACAAGGAAATTTGGGAACAACTACTTGATCTAGTTGGGGAAGAATCATGTGGATATTTGCTATGGTTTGAAAGTGTCCCCTCCAAAATTCAGGTATCAAAATTTAATGGCCAGTCTGATGTTATTAAGAGGCAGAGACTTTTAGACATCATTACATCATGAGGACTTCTTGCCTTTTGGATAAGCTTAAAGCCCTTATAGAAAAGCTTCCTGTAGGATTGAGTTTGCTTGCCCTTCTGCCTTTAGCCATGTGAGGACACAGTGTTTCTTTCCTTTGGAGAAATATTTAAGGAATCAATTGTGGAAGCAGATACTGGACCTCCATTAGGCAACCAAACCTGCCTTCATCTTGAACCTCCCAAATTCCAGAACTATAAGAAAATGAATTTCCTTTCTTTGTGGATTATCCAGTCTCTGGTGTTCTGTTATAGAAGCACAAGCATCTAACACAGATATTGGTACCAAATAGTGGGTTGGTGCTGTGATAACAAATCCCTAAAATGTGGAAGTGGCATTTGAACTGAGTAATTGTTAGAAGCTCGAACAGTTTTTAAGTGAATGCTGGAAGAAGCCTGAATGTAGCATTAAAGGTGATTGTGGTGAGAGCTCAGGAGAAGAGAGAGCTGTAGAGGAAGCATGAGTCTTCTTAGAGATTCCATAAGTGGTCATGAACAGAATGTTTGTAGAAATGTGGATAATAAAGAATATAGTGATGGTATCATATTGGAAATTGTAGGAAAGGCCATCCTTATTATGAAGTGGGAAAAACTTGGCTAAATTGTGTCTGTATTCTAGAACTTTGTGAAAGGCAGAATTTAAGAGCAATGAACCAGAATATTTGGTAGAAGAAACCTCTAAGCAGCAGAGTGTTGAGGGTGCTGCATGGCTTCACGTAATTGCTTATAGTCAAACGAAACAGACAAAAACTGTTTAAAGATGTAATTTATTTTTATATATTTATTTACTTTATTTCAGCATATTAAGGGGGCACAAATGTTTAGGTTATGTATATTGCGCTTTCCCCCCTCCCCCCCGAGTCAGAGCTTCAAGCGTGTCCAGCCCCTAGACGGTGCATATCACACTCATTATGTATGTATATACCCATCCCCTCCTCCCCTTCATTTCTGCCCGACACCCGATAAATGTTATTCCTATATCTGCACTTACGTGTTGATCAGTTAATACCAATTTAATGGTGAGTATATGTGGTGCTTACTGTTCCATTCTTGGGATACCTCATTTAGTAGAATGGGTTCCAGCTCTCTCCAGGAAAACACAAGAGGTGCTATATCACCATTGTTTCTTATAGCTGAGTAGTACTTTATGGTATACATATACCATATTTTATTAATCCACTCATGTATTGATGGGCACTTGGGTTGTTTCCACATCTTTGCAATTGTGAATTGTGCTGCTATAAACATTCAAGTGCAGATGTCTTTTTATAGAATGTCTTTTGTTCTTTTGGGTAGATGCCCAGTAATGAGATTCCTGGATCAAATGGTAGGTCTACTTGTATCTGTTTAAGGTATCTCCATATTGCTTTCCACAGAGGTTGCAGTAGTTTGCAGTCCCACCAGCAGTGTATGGGTGTTCCTATCTCTCTGCATCCACACCAACATTTATTATTTTGGGACTTTTTGATAAAGGCCATTCTCACTGGAGGTAAGTGATATCTCATTGTGGTTTTGATTTGCATTTCCCTGATGATTAGAGATGTTGAGCATTTTTTCATATGTTTGCTGGCCATTGTTCCATCTTCTTTTGAAAAGTTTCTGTTTATGCCCTTTGCCCACTCTTTAATAGGGTTGTTTGATTTTTTTCTTGCTGATTTTCCTGAGTTCTAAATAGATTCCAGTTATCAGACCTTTATCGGATGTGTAGCATGCAAAAATTTTCTCCCATTCTGTATGTTGTCTGTTTGCTCTCATGACAGTTTCCTTGCTGTATGGAAGCCTTTAAATTTGATCAGGTCCCATTTATTTATTTTTGTTGTTGTTGCTCTGATTGCCTTTGGGGTCTTCTTCATAAATTCTTTGCCTAGGCCAATGTCTATAAGTGTTTTTCCCAAATTTTCTTCTAGAATTCTAATAGTTTCACTGCTTAGGTTTATGTATGTTACCCACCGTGAGTTGATTTTTGTGAAAGCCGAAAACTGTGGTTCTTGTTTCAGTCTTCTACGTGTGGCTATCGAGTTTTCCTAGCACCATTTATTGAATAAGGATTATTTTCTCCAGTGTATGTTTTTGTCTACTTTGTCAAAGATTAGATGGCTAATCGTTTATGAAATAATCATTCAGCAGGAAATTGTTTAGTTTCCACAACTTTGCGTAGAAATGAGAGTTTCTATTATGGTTGATTTCTACTTTTATTCCACTGTGATCTGAGAAGATGCATGCTCTAAGGTATAATATCTATATTTTTAAATTTTTTAGACATGCTTTATGTCCTAGGATATGGTCAATCTTAGAGAATGCCCCATGAGCTGATGAGAAGAAGGTATATTCTGTAGTTTTGGGGTAGAATGTTCTGTAAATGTCAGTCAGGCCCATTTGTTCTAGAGTTCTGTTTAAGTCCATTTTTTCTTTGTTAATTTTCTGTTTGGAGGATCTGTCCTGTGCTGTCAGAGGGGTTTTGAAGTTTCCAGCTATTATGGTGTTGCTGTTTATCATTTTGTTTAGATCAAGTAGAGTTTGCTTTATTAATCTGGGTGCACCTAAGTTGGGTGCATACATATTTAGAATTGTTATGTCTTCTTGTTGAACTGTACCTTTCACCATTATATAGTGATCCTCTTTGTCTCTTATTACTTTTGTTGATTTGAAGACTAAGTTATGTGTCAGCTATAAGAAATAACAGTGATATAGAATCCCTTTTGTTCCCCTGGAGAGAGTTGGAACCCATTCTATTAAGTGAAGTATCCCAAGAATGGAAAAACAAGCACCACATGTGCTCACCAGCAAATTGGTTTCCCTGATCATCACCTAAGTGCACATTTGGGAATAACACCAATTGGGTATCAGACTGAGGTGGAGGGTGGGGGGAGGGGATGGGTGTATACCTACATGATGAGTGCCTTGCTCACCGTCTGGGGAATGGTAATGCTTGAATGTTCTGACTCGGGGGGATGGGAGGTGGGGGGAGGGGATGGGGTATAACTACATGATGAGTGCAATGCGCACTGTCTGGGGAATGGACAAGCTTGAAGCTTTGACTCAGGGGGATGGGAGGGACATGGGCAATATATATCACCTGAACTTTTGTACCCCCATAATAACTGAAATAAAAAATAAAATAAAATAAAGACTAAGTTATGTGAAATCAAACCTGCCATGCCAGCCTTCTTTTGGCTTCTGTTTCCTTGGAATATTTTTGTCTACCCCTTTACCTTCGGTCTAAATGCATCCATGCAGGTTAAATGTGTTTCCTGAAGACAGTAGATACTTGGCCTGTATTTTTTTATCCATTTATGCAGCCTATGTTTCTTGAGTGGGGAGTTCAAGCCATTCACGTCTTTTGAGAGAACTGATACATGGGACAAATTGCTGTTCACCCTGTTGTTTTGAACTTCATTGCTTTGTTTTCTCCCATGAGTCATTGTGCTATCTGCCCTTAGATCTTTAGCTTTTGAGGGGTTTTACATTCATGAATGTTTATTATGCTGATCCATGTGTAACTCTGTTTGGAGTACTTCTTGGAGGGCTGGTCTTATCTTGGTGAATTCCCTCAGTCTTTACTTCGAGAATGACTTGATTTCCGCTTTGTATACAAAACTTAGTTTTGCAGGGTACAAGATTCTAGGCTGGGCATTATTCTGTTTCAGAAGAGTGAGAATGGGGCCCCAGTCTGTTCTTGCTTGTTAGGTTTCAGTTGAGAACTCTGGCTTTATTTGGATGGCCTTTCCTTTGTATGTTACTTGTTTCTTTTGCCTTACAGCTTGTAGAAGGGCCTCTTTAGGGGATATGTTGGTCAGTCTGATGACTGCTTGTTTTGATGACTTCCTGTTTGCAATGAATCTCCCAGGGGTCCTTTGAGTTTCTTGTACTTGAATATCTAGATTTATACCAAGGCATGGGAAATTTTCCTCTATTATATCTTCAAATAGCTTATCCAACTTTTGTGTATTTTCTTCTTCAGCCTTAGGGATGCCAATAACTCTCACATTAGGCTTCTTCACATAATCCCACATTTCTTCAGGCTTTGCTCTTTTCTCTTATTTCTTTGCTCTATCTGCGTGACTGACTTATTTAATTGTAAGGTGTTATCTTCACTCCCTGAGATTCTTTCTTCTGTTTTATCTACCTTGTTCTTAAGTCTTTTCACTGTGTTTTGTAGTTCCCTGAATAGATTCTTCATTTCTAGGAGTTCGGTTTGATTTTTCTTTAATATTTTGATTTCTTTAGTGAATTTTTCTTCCAAGTCCTGGATTTTTTTTTTTTTGTGGTTTCTTTGTGTTGGTTATCCATTTTTTCTTGCATATCATTGAGATTTCTTACAATCCATGTTTGAAATTCTTCTTCTGATATTCTAGTGTTCTGAATTTGGTTAATGTCCATTGCTAGAGAGCTGGTGTTCCTCTTTAGGGGTGTGCTTTCCACTTAATTCTTCATATTTCCAGAGTTTTTTGGCTGAGTCCTTCCCATCTGGGTCAGCCATTGCTTCCCAGCTTTCAGTTTTTATTTGGAAAATAGAATGCCCTGTGTAGGCTCTGTTCCAGTAGATGCTGTAGGAGCAAGGCAGATCACAGCTGCTGCTTATCAGCCTGGATGTGTGTGCTTCTATGGTACCTTGATCTGCCACTAGGGGCAGCTGGTAATATGTTGTTCAAGGTTCTTCTACCACATTTGGGAGGCTGCTCCTGGTGGCAGGGGTTACTTGGGGAACCTGTTTTGGCCTCTTGCCAGGGTTTTTGTTCCCTGACGACAGACTCCACTGTTGGCAGTCGAACAGAGGCAGAAATCCAGCCCCAGAATTATGATCCTATTGGACGACCTAAACTGGACTGACAAGAAAAGTCACTGGACAGTCAACTATTGATCTGTGCCAAGGCTCTGGGGATTCACGCTAGTTGCAGAGGGATAGTGGCTTTTCTTGTCTCACCCCACCTCCAGGGGTGGAGCCTACCACTTTTGGCAAGAAATATGCTGGCTAGGGGCAGAGGGTGTTGCTGCAGTCTGCCCAGTGCCCCAGCATCTGTAAGTCTTGAAGGCATTAGCCTCTCATGAGTAGGGAAATATTTATATTTCACCCATCAAAATGGGCCTGGCTAGTTGACCATAGGTCATGTAAGGGTGGAGCTCGTCGGCAGAGTCCCTGGGCTGGGGGAAGGGAGCTGCCTGACACCAAATATGGACTCCGAATATGGCAACCATTCACCTGCAGAGCACTAGCACTGGGAGCAACAGTTCAGGAGTTGGCAGGTGCCGGATTGGGGGGCTGAGTCATCAGGAAGCCCTGTTGTCTCTTTTATCTTGCCCTCCCACAATCTCATGCCTGTCCAGCAAGAGCTCTGACTCTTTCTGACCTACCCTGAGTGGGCCTGTTTGCCCGCGGTGGTTTCCCAGTTAGAGTCCACTATTTAGTGTTCCCCTCTGTAGATCTGGACACTGTGAATCCCAGAGGAAAGTTACCTGTCTCCTAACTACCTCCAGTGGTAGCTCAAACCAGTCCCTCCCCTGCCAAGTGAACTCCTGGCACAGAGCTCTGAGGAGATTAAGATGCTTCCCATTATTGTCTCCTTTCCACAGAGCCCCATGTCTCCTGCTGTGATTTTGCACCAACTTCAGGCAGATCCCTGTCTGAGTGGATGTGGAGGTCAGTGGGGAAGCAAGACATTCTCCGGTGGGTCTGATCCCAATTCACTCACTGGCCATGCAGGCACAGCCATCCCACACTCTATTCTCTATTATTTGTATCGCATCCTCCAGATTTCGCAATCCTATCTCCCATTCACCTTTTTTCCCCCCCTTTTTTTTGTGTCCCACATTGATTCTCTGCTGAATCACAATGCTGTCCTTGCCACGGAGCAATCCACTCATGTGTAGCACACAGAGATCTACACCTCTTTCTTTGGGAGCAGGAATCCAGGTGGTTACATTTACTCCACCATTTTTGTCTCTAAAGATGTAATTTATATTTAAAAGGGAAGCAGAACATGAAGATTTGGAAAATTCTCAGCCTGATCATGTAAAGAATAAAAATGTATATTTAGGAGAGAAAACCAGTGGTGTAGTCAAGTGACCCTTTATTAAGGAGATTAGTTTGGGTAGAAGAAACTCAGGTGTTATTCATCAAGACAATGGGAGAATGGCTCAGAAGGCATTTCAGAGATCTTTAAGGCTGCCATGTCCATAATAGGTCCAGAGTGCCAAGGCCTTGAGGGCAGAATGATTTAACAGGAGGGGTCCAGGGCACTGTGAAAACTTGGAGCTCATTGCCCAAGGCTACCTCTAGTTTCTGCTCCCTGAATCCAGGCACAATGCTCCTCAATCACACTGGCTATTGTTCTGGTGTTCCCAGGTGCAAGCTGAGTTAACTCTCCAGAAGGCACAAACAGTAACCTTGGCAATGTCCACATGATGCTAATTCTGTAGGCATCCAGAGTGCAAGAACTGTGGGGGCATGGCTTTGTAGATTTCAAATGCTGCCTCAGATAACCTTTGGCCCCTGCAGAGACCTTTCACAGGTGCAGAGCCACCCCAGAAAGCACCCACTAGGGTAATTCAAGGCATATCTGTGGAAGTAGGGCTGCCCTCAAACTTTAGAACTATATAGCCCCCACCATGTCATGGTTGCCAGGGAGAACTGCAGGCACTGGATTAGGGTGCTTGAGAGATTTGGTGTGGACTGCCTCCAGCAAAGCCATGGGGGTGGGCTTCCTTGGATTCTTGGGGACTCAGCTCCCCACTCCACTGTGTTTGGAAGATGAGACAGGGCATCAAAAATTATTCTCAAGTTTTAAGATTTAACGTTGTTTACCCTGTTGTGTTTTAGACTTACTTGAGACCTTGTAGCCCTTTGTTCTTTCCTATTTCTCCCTTTTGTAATAGAAATGTCTGTTGTGTGCCTGTCCTAGCACTGTAATTTGGAAGCATGCAACATGTCTGATTTCACAGATTTACAGGTATAAAACAATTTGCCTAATATGAAAGATACCTTTGCATGTCACCCATATCTGATTTAGATGATATACTGATGAGACTCTAAACTTTAGACTTTTGAGTTTGTGCTAGAATCAGTTAAAACTTTTTGGGCTTCGGATGGAATAATTGTACTTTGAGTCTGATAAGAACACCAATTTTGGAGGGTTATTGGCAGAATGCTATGAATTGAACATGTTCCCTCCATAATTCAGGTGTAAAAATATATAGTCAATGTGATATTAAGAGATGGGGCTCGTAAGAAGTAATTAGGTCATGAGGGCTCCTTCTCTTTTGAATGTGATCAAGGCTCTTATAAAAGAGGCTTCACATGGCCTATGGTTCATTTGTCCATCTGCCTTCAAATGTATAAGACAACTTATTACCCCTCCAGGGGATGCAGCAATAAGGTGCCTTCTTAGAAGCAGAGAGCAGTCCCTAGACAATCAAACCTGATGGCACCTTGACCTTGGAATTCCCAACCTCTAGAATTATAAAAAAAAGTAAATTTATGGTTTTCTTCATTATAAATTACTCAATCTGTGGTCTTCTGTCATAGGAACACAAATGAGCTAAGACATTGTTTGTAGCTCATGTGAAGGTTCACCAAAGGGTTATCTCAGCAGAGGAGGATTTTAATAATCAAGAGGATCACATGACCATTCTGTGGATATCAGTTGGCCTCAAGTGACCATAATGGTAGGGATCGAGGTTATGCATCGACTTAGCAATATGGACTTCCGCTTACCATAGCTGACCTCTCTAGGGCCATTGCTAAGTGTCAAATCTACCAGCATCAGAATGCCAACACTGAGTCCCATCCACAATTCAACCAGGTGGCATGTTGGTTACACTGGACTGTTTTTGTCATGGCAGTGTTCTCTTTCTAGTGGAATAGATATTCTGGATTCAAAAATGCCTTCCCTATGCACAATGCTTCCATAAAAACTACTATTCACAGACTTTCAGAAGTTCTGATTCATTGTTATGTTATTCTACACAGTCTTTCTTCTGATCAAGGAACTCACTTCACAGCAAATGAATTGGAGAAAGGGATCATGTTCATGGAATGCACTACTCTTACCATATTACCATGTTCCCCACCATCCTGAAACAGCCAGTATAATGGAAGCGAGAAATGAATTAAAGCCTCAGGTACAGTACCAACTAGGTGGCAATACTTTGCAAGAGTGGGGCAAAATTCTCCAGAAGGCCATATATTATCTGGATTAGCTTACAATATATAGTGCTGCTTCTCTCACAGACAGGATTCACTGGCATATAAATGGAAATGGTGGAATGGGCTGAGATCACTCACTATCTCTAGTGACCCACTAGCAAGGTTTGCCTCTTGTTCCTGCACTTTCATGCTCTGCTGACCTAAAAGACTTAGGTACAAAGGGGGAATTTTTATTCTAGGAGACACATCATGATTCCCTTGAACTGGGAATCAGTTAAATTAAGATTGCCACCTGGCTACATTGATCATCTCATCCCTCTGAATAAACAGGCAAAGAAAGAAATGACTGTGCTGATTGGGGTGATCCTGAATACCAAGGAGAAGTTGACTACTAACCCACAATGGAGATAAAGAATATTAGGTCTGCACTTGATCTTAGCCAAAAGGCCGTAAAAAGCTTCTGCACAGCCAAAGAAACAGTCACGAGAATAAACAGACCACCTACAGAATGGGAAAAAATTTTTGCATACTACACATCAGATAAAGGACTGATAACAAGAATCTATTTAGAACTCAGGAAAATCAGCAAGAAAAAATCAAGCAACCCTATCAAAAAGTGGGCAAAGGACATGAATAGAAATTTTTCAAAAGAAGATATAAAAATGGCTAACAAACACATGAAAAAGTGTTCAACATCTCTAATCATCAGGGAAATGCAAATCAAAACCACAATGAGATATCACTTAACCCCAGTGAGAATGGCCTTTATCAAAAAAACCCAAAACAACACATGTTGGCGTGGGTGTGGAGAGACAGGAACACTAATACACTGCTGGTGGGACTGCAAACTAGTGCAACCCCTGTGGAAAGCATTATGGAGGTATCTTAAACAGATTCAAGTAGACCTGCCATTTGACCCAGCAATCCCATTACTAGGCATATACTCAAAGGAAAAAAGGTCATTCTGTAACAAAGGCACATGTACCCAAATGTTTATAGCAGCACAATTCACAATAGCAAAGATGTGGAAACAACCCAAATGCCCATCAATACATGATTGGATTAGTAAGCTGTGGTATATGTATACCATGGAATATTACTCAGCTATAAGGAATGATGAAGATACGACATCTCTATGGTTCTCCTGGAGAGAGTTGGAACCCATTATATTAAGTGAAGTATCCCAAGAATGGAAAAACATGCATCACATGTACTCACCAGAAAATTGGTTTCCCTGATCATCACCTAAATACAAATCTGGGAACGACACCAATTGGACATCAGACTGAGGTGGGGGGTGGGGGAGGGGATGGGGGTATGCCTACACAATGAGTGCATTGCGCACCGTTTGGGGAGTGGTAACACTTGAAGGTGCTGACTCGGGAAAGGGGGGGTGGGGAAAAAATATGAAACTATTGTTTTTAACTTGCACTGTTCACTTAATAATTTATCATGAATTAAAAAAAAAAAGAGAAGTTTAGGAGCTGACGCAGAGCAGAGTTTTAGCAGCAGGTGCTACAGTGTACATAGGACACAGGAATGTTTGTGTTTCCTATGTACAGTACATAGGAAACAAATGTGAAATAAAACTGTTTAATGCTTCTGAAAAAAAAAAAAAAAAGAATATTAGGTCTGGAATATAGAAGATTCTTTAGAGGATCTCATAGTATTACCAAACTGTGTGATTAAGGTCAATTGATAATTTCAATACCCCAATCCAGGTAAGACTACTGCTGATCAAGAATAATCAGGAGTAAATATTTAGGTCACCATACCAGGGAAACATCCTCAGATGCTGAAGTTGTTTGCTGTAGGTAAAGGGAATAGAGAAAGAGTAGTGGAAAAAGGTTAGAAATACCAGCCTTGACCACATGACTAGTTACTGAAATGAGGACTATAATTGTCACAAATATTTCCTCTTTTTTGTTATCAGTATGTGTCTGTATGCTTACACACACATATATATATATATTTATATATGCACACAGAGCAAATATCTTGTCTTTTCTCTCATATTCCTTTGTCATGTAATATAAGGTTATAATATCATGAGGAACCATAAATTCTTGACATGTAATATTGACTCTATTTCATAGATAGCTTTAAAATATGGTTAATTTTACATCATAGTTCTTCCTTTGCTGGATTTCAAGGAGAAGAGTGAACATTACCTAAAGACTTAGCCTCCTCTTCTGGAAAAGGTGTTCATGAGTTGACAGTTATATGCAAGAAAATTGCATCATGTTAGCCAGAATAATGACTCCTTTTTCTTTATTTTCAGTCATTATCTATTGTTTAAAAAGATGCATATGCGTGCCAAATTGACAATGGGGAGACTTGTGTTAGATATTTTTATATGTTATCTTGACCTTGGCCATGGCATGCCTAGACACCTGGTTAGACTTTCTTTCTGGATGTGTCTTGAGCCTGTTTCCAGAAGAAAATCACACTTGAATTGGTGGATCGAGTAAAGAAGATGGTACTCCCCAATGTGGATGGAATTCATTCAATCCATTGAAGGCATGAATGGAACAAAAAGGCAAAGGAAGCTTGAATTCACTCCTCTCTTCCTGACTGATTGAGCTGGGACATTTTTCTTCTGTTGCTAATAGAAACACTTGCTATACATTTAGTGAATTTATTTTTCTTGAAACATAGAGGAACTTACCTCAATGTCACTGTTAGCTATTGCCCTGAAATATATCTTACTTAGAAGATTTCTTGTAAGATGATGTAAACATCACATTATTGTAGAACTTGGAATAACTTCTATGTAAAAATCTTAGAGAACAATGGTTCAAATGTTGATTCATTTTTAGAGCTCTTTTCTAAATAACAGAGGTCCTTCCCATGAATCATACTGATATGTGGCGATGGGGTTTGATTGGCAATTATTATTGTCAATCTTTCTTCCCAAGAAAGTAACAAAAAACAAAGTATTTCATCCTGTGAAACACATGCCCTACTGAACTGTGCAACCACCTGCCCTAAACAAGAACAAAAATACAAAGCTGTAGATACAAACCCTTAGAATATTTGTATAGTGCTGTTTAAGTAATGGATGTAGGATGTATATAAATCCCATTCCAAGTGGTATCTAAATATCTTGAATGATGAAAATTATGCTTAACTGAATATTTAAAAACTATTGTTCTTTAAGCGTTCTCTCAAACCAAGAGCATCAGCCCTGCTGAATCAGAAACTCTATTTATGGAGCCTATCAATCTACATTTCCACAAGCTCTCCTGTTGATTCCAGTGCCTGCTAAAGTTTGAGAAACATTTTTTTTTTCCAGAAATAAAGAAACAAAATAATAGGGAGTCTAGACAAAAGTAGTTTAGCCAATAGAGGTTCTGACAGATTCCTAAATATGCATAATAGATAAGATTCTGTAACAGGCAGTTTATAACCCTGACTCTGAAAAACACTGTTCTAGTTTTGATTTGTATTTATTGCTTTTTCTTCTAATTGCTGATTATGTTATTTGTTTCAACATAGTCTAAGATAATTATGTCAGTAATTTCCTGAACATTAGAAAGTACTGTAAAATGATGAGAAAAATATATATATATATAGGTACATATATAAAAATAGAGGAACTATAAATTCTTTTAGATCTCCAGATTCAGTAATGAATATACTTTAATTCTTAAATGCCTTTAAAAACCGAGAATACAAATATCATGTTATTATTGGTGTTTCAATGGAATAGTTTTAAATTCAACATCAGCAGTGTGCCAGAAAAATGGGTGAACATAGCAACAATAATATAATAACTTATGTCTAAATATTCTTTAAATAATATATACGTATTTCTTTTTTTTTAATTTGTCATAAATCTTTTTTTTTATTTCAGCTCATTATGGGGGTACAAAAGTTCAGGTTATATATATTGCCCATGCCCCCCCATCCCTCCGAGTCTGAGCTTCAAGCATGTCCACTCCCTAGACAGTGCACATCGCACTCATCATGTAGGTATGCACCCATCCCCTCCCCCACCCCATCCCCCCCAGTCAGAATTTCAGGCGTGTCCATTCCCCAGGCGTGCGCATTGCACTCATCAAGTAGGTATACACTCATCCCTTCCCTCCAGCCCCCACCTCTGTCCGATACCCAATTGGTGTTATTCCCAAATGTGCACTTAGGTGATGATCAGGGAAACTTGTTTGTTGGTGAGTACATGTGGTGCTTATTTTTCCATTCTTGGGATACTTCACTTAATAGAATGGGTTCCAACTCTGTCCAGGAGAACCAAAGAGATGCCATATCACCATTATTTCTTATAGCTGAGTAATATTCCATGGTATACATATACCACATTTTGCTAATCCATTCATGAATTGACGGGCATTTGGGTTATTTCCACATCTTTGCAATTGTGAATTGTGCTGCTATAAACATTCGGGTGCAGGTGTCTTTCTTATAGAATGACTTTTGTTCTTCTGGGTAGATGCCCAATAATGGGATTGCTGGATCGAAATGGTAGGTCTACTTGAATCAATGAATTCAGTAAAGTCTCAGGATACAAAATCAATACACACAAATCAGAGGCATTAATATATACCAATAACAGTCAAGCAGAGAACCAAATTAAGGACTCAGTACCCTTCAAAATAGCAACAAAGAAAATAAAATACCTAGGAATATATTTAACTAAGGAGGTAAAGGACCTCTATAGGGAGAACTATGAAACACTGAGGAAGGAAATTGCAGAGCATGTAAATAGGTGGAAAACCATACCATGCTCATGGATCGGTAGAATCAACATTGTTAAAATGTCTATACTACCCAAAGTTATCTCCAGATTCAATGCAATCCCTATTAAATTACCAACATCATTTTTCACAGATATAGAAAAAATAATTTTACGCTTTGTATGGAACCAGAGAAGACCCCGTTTAGCAAAAGCAATTTTAAGCAACAAAAACAAAATGGGAGGTATTAATTTGCCAGACTTCAAACTATACTACAAGGCTGTGATTATTAAAACTTCTTGGTATTGGCACAAGTGCAGGGAAAGAGACCAGTGGAACAGAACAGAAAATCCAAATATAAAACCATCCTTATATAGACACCTAATCTTTGACAAAGCAGACAAAAACATACTCTGGGGAAAAGATTCCTTATTCAATAAATGGTGCTGGGAAAACTGGATAGTCACATGTAGAAGACTAAAACAGGACCCACAGCTTTCACCTCTCACAAAAATCAAATCACGGTGGATAACAGACTTAAACCTTAGGTCGGAAACTATTAGAATTCTAGAAGTAAACGTAGGAAAGACTCTTACAGACATTGGCCTAGGCAAAGAATTTATGAGGAAGACCCCTAAGGCAATCACAGCAACAAAAATAAATAAATGGGTCCTGATCAAATTAAAAAGCTTCTGCACAGCCAAAGAAACAGTCACGAGTGTAAACAGACAACCTACAGAATGGGAAAAATTTTTGCATACTACACATCAGATAAAGGACTGATAACAAGAATCTATTTAGAACTCGGGAAAATCAGGAAGAAAAAATCGAACAACCCTATCAAAAAGTGGGCAAAGGACATGAATAGAAATTTTTCAAAAGAAGATATAAAAATGGCTAACAAACATATGAAAAAATGTTCAACATCCCTAATCATCAGGGAAATGCAAATCAAAACCACAATGAGATATCACTTAACTGCAGTGAGAATGGCCATCAAAAGTCCCGAAACAACACATGTTGGCGTGGATGCGGAGAGACAGGAACACTCATACACTGCTGGTGGGACTGTAAACTAGTGCAAGTCCTGTGGAAAACAATATGGAGATACCTTAAACTGAATCATGTATTCCTTTTAAAATGGAATTGTATGTAATTTCTTTTGAAAGAAAGCAGAATATCTAGTTTAAAATGCAGCCTTTGCACAGTGTGTACTTTACCTTTTTTCTAACATCCCACTTATATAAAATGATTTATTAAAGGGAATAAATCTATAAAAGAAGTGAGAACGGGGTCACACTAATGGACTAGAGATTTTGTTGAATTTTAGGATGGTATAAAGTAGTTGAGATTATACTGAAAGACAAACCAGAGAAGAGGAATCTGTAGGCTAAACATGTACACGAGAAGACTGCAGAGGAAGTCTGAGTTTCTGAGAAGCTCCCAACTTCCCCTTCCAGACTCACCCAATATAAAGTAGGACTTGACAGGTTACATACCCTCCCCCTATACTCACAGCTTGACATTGACTTTTTTATACAAGGAAAAGACTAAATAGAAAAACAGATCTTGAAAATGGCAGAAGAAAGAGACACTGGATGCTTATATTGCCAATCTCGTCTTTGGCTCATAACAGTGAATGAATAAGCAAAAGTCTAAATAATTGACAAGAAAATGTCAGTATAATTGACATATCATATGGTAATAAAAATGGACAAAGTAAAGACCTAAGCAATAATATGGATTCTCTAGGGTGAAAGAGTAAGAGCAGCTGGATTGTCATCGATTTGCTCTCTTTCCTGGGGTGTGCAGGTATGTCTCAGAGGAACAGAAAAACAGCAAATGATGTGGTTAATCTTGTGTACTGAACATCCAGAAATAAAGAATAATGATGTTTGTTTTAAGTACTTATATTTTATATTCTTTAATCCTTAAAAATAAATAGCTTTTCTCCAATATTTTACAGTCTATCGTAGGAACAAGTGGGATTTGCTAGAGAACAGAATTTCTGGGATTTTGCTTTGCTCACCCAAACAGAAACCTGCAACCAATAATGCGGTATATGCGATATGAGTATCAAAGCCAGGGATGAGGAACCTGTGGCCATAAAGCCACATGGAGCCTACTACATCCTTAAGAGTGGCCTTTTGACTAAATACTAATTTTACAGCACAAGTCTTTTTATTATTATGATACATTTCTTTTAAATTTTTATTTTTTCAGTGAACATATTTAAAATACAAAAAAATAAAATAAGTTTCAATGAAATAACCACCCACGTTGACTAGCACAATTAGAATATTAGTAAGCCATAAAGGGCTAAACTGACAGCTGTTATGATCATGATTTAGTTCTAACATCTGTCTGACTGGCACCACTACTGTACACAGCTGGTTTTTGAGAGTTTATGGGCGTCAAGTATGCCAGTCTGCTATCAGCTTTTGACAATGGTACACTGTGTTTCTGTTTGAATTGGAATTTGTGAATAGTTACATAGCTTGACAGTATTTTTTTAATTCTCTCTGCTTAACAGCCCATCATGTCAAAAAAGACCAAGAGATTGCTGAAGGAAGAAAATATTTTTTATTGAGGACTGGGAATCGCAAAACAACCCTGTTTCTGCTAAAGATAAGATGATTTGTTTGCTTTGTGATACTGTAATAGCAACAGTAAAGAAATTCAATGCTCATCAGTATTATAACACTCATAAGTATCACTGATATTTTAAATTAAAGGGAGAGGCATGAAAAGTTGTATTGCAGAAACTAAAAGATGAAAAGCAAAAGCAAAGACAATTCTTTCAAGTAGCAATAAGACCTGGGAATAATGCCAGTGAAGCAACTTACAAAGTAGCTTATATACTCAGGGAAAAAATGAAAGCCATTCAGTGATGTATAAATTGTGAAAGAATGCATTGTTGAAGTTGTAGGATGCTTAGATGCTTATAACATTTCAAAATACAAACAACTAGCTCTTTCAAAGACAACCATAACTGATCAGCGGCATGAATTAGCCTTCAACCTAACAGAGCAACTTCATGCCATATTTCAAAAGGAAAATGTATTTAATCATTCAATCAATTCATTCGATCACTTTGGATGAATCAACTGATGCCGATTTTAATACTTCATTTGGGTCACAACAGAAGGTTTTCTTTGCTACAAAGAGTTACTCACTTTGGGCACTCTTGCAAACAGAACATGAGGAATAGAGATTTTCAACAACTTTCAAGACAAATGTCATGAATTTGAGAAATTTAGTGAGTGTATATACAGATGGTGCACCGTCCATGACAGGAAAACATGGAGGGCTTATTGCACAGATAAAAAAAGTATTAACAATACATGAGTGGATTAATAAAATGTGGTATATGTATACCATAGAGTACACTACTCAGCCATAAAAAAAAAAAAAAAAATGGTGAACTACTACCTCTTGTATTAACCTGCACGGAACTGGAGACTATTCTTCTAAGTGAAGTATAACAAGAATGGAAAATCAAAGACCAGATGTACTCACCATTAAATGGAAACTAATCGGACAACATTTATGTGCACATATGGAAATAAACTCATTGGAAATCAAGCAGGTGGAAGGAGAGGAGGGGATGAATAAATTCACAAATGACTAGTACGATGCACACTATCTTGGTGATGGGCACACCTATAACTTTGACTCAAAGCAATTTATGTAACAAAAATGTTTGTAACCCTATAATACTCTTAAATAAGGTACAATAAAATACAATAAAAACAACAAAAAAGTATTAACAGATCCAAATGCTCTCATTTCTTGTCATTGTATCTTACATCAGCAAAATCTCTGTGCTAAAGTTACAATTTTTTTTACATATATGCAATTTTTGTTTGTCAAATATACCTCAATAAATCTGGAAAGAAAGAATTTGTTTATGGATAACCAGTTTGGTTTTTTTTAAAAATCTTTTCATTGCCTTTATCTTGTATAGCAAATTCAATGTATTTTAGTAATCAACAGCTACTATTTTAAGTGACACTTTGCAAAAAGTTATAAGATTGTTAACTATATTCATGCAAATGTAACATGGCATCATCAGTTTCATTACATGCTAAAGGTGAACCATGAGGTAGTCACTGTGTATTTGCCATATCATTCTAAAGTGTATTCGCTATCACAGGGACAGATGTTAGCCAAAATTGTATCTCTGCAAGAACAGATATTTAAATTTTATGAAGAGTAGAATCAGTAATGTGAATTATTGAAAGAAGATTTGCATAGAAATGAAGTATTTCTGTGTGATACCATGTCAAATCAAAACAACTTGAATGTTTCTTTGCAAGGTAAAATTAAGCCCATATAGAATATGTGGCAAAAAACAATTTCAAGCATTTCAAAGAAAGCCATCTTTTTTCAACTCATTTCTTCTTCAAAAGGAAATTTTAGATGAAAATTTCCCCCAGGTAGCAAGTGTCATTGATGAGCAGGAGGATATATGTGAATCATTTGAAGAATACACAGATGTTATAGACCTATTAATTAGAGAATGCAATGAAAGGTTCACTGACTTTGATAATCGTAACATCACACTCAAATTAGTATCTCAGCCTCATCTATTTGATATCACCAAGGCACCTAAAGAACTACAGATGGAATTGATTGAGGTTTCAGTAGATGGCATTTTAAAGTTATTGTTTGATGCCAAGAAAGATCCAATTGATATATGGAAAAATGCAGTAGAATACCTATGCCTTTGGTTGCATGCCTAAAAATATATTTCTTGCTTTTCAACCACTTATTGTGCAAATTTACATTCTCTTACCTATCCCAAATCAAGATACCCTTAAGGTCTCAAATGACTGAAACCCATCTAGAGCATCAACTGAAACTGAGGACCACCAAGCTGCAACCAAATATTCAAAATGCTTTCCAACAAAAATCAGACACAACAAAGTCATTAAAAGTTTAGTTAACTTTAAAATTAATAGTTTTCATTTTTTTAAATTATTAAGTACACATTATATTTTTAGAAAATAATCTACATTTTTAAGTATATCTAATTGAAGTTTCTTGAATGTGGCCTTATTTGATTACAGCAAAATTAATGTGGTCTTCCAACATGAAAAACTCCCCACCCCTGATCCAGGCTCTACAGCTCTATTTGCTGTATGATTTATCGTACAGAGCTCCTTTCCAGGGGAGCTATACAATTTAACATTTCAGGTACTTATAAAGTTATATGAAGAACATATAACCTGTAAAATGTTTTCATTTGTTTTCTGCTTTAAATATTCCAGTATGACAGGAACATATGATTAAAATTTCATAAATTCTTTCCCTAGGCCTATGGCTATAAGAGTTTGTCCAATACTTTCTTCTAGAATTTGAAAAGTTTCATGCCTTAGGTTTAAGTCTATCATCCACCATGAGTTGATTTTTGTGAGAGGTAAGTGGTGTGGATCCTGTTTCAGTCTTTTACATGTGGCTATCCAATTTTCCCAGCACCATTTATTTAATAAAGATTCTTTCCCCTAGTATATGTTTTTGTCTGCTTTGCTAAAGGATACTATCACAAAAGCAAACAGCAAACCTACAGAATGCGAGAAAATATCCACATGCTATACATCTGATGAGGCATTGATAACTAGAATCTATATAGAACTCAGGAAAATTATCAAGGAAAAAATCAAACAAGCCCATTAAAAAGTGGGCAAGGGACATGAAGAGAAACTTTTCAAAACAAGACAGACTAATGACCAATAAGCATATGAAAAAAATGCTCAACATCTCTAGAGAATCATCAGGGAAATGCAAATCAAAACCACAATGAGATATCACCTAACTACAATTAGAATGGCTTTTATCAAAAAGTCCCAAAACAATAAATGTTGCATGGATGCAGAGAGATAGGAACGCTTATACACTGTTGGTGGGACTGCAAACTAGTACCGCTATGGGAAGTAATATAGAGATACCTCAAAGAGCTAAAAGTAGAATTACCATTTGATCCAGCCATCCCATTACTGGGTATCTACCCATGGAAAAAAAGACATTCTATAAAAAAGATATATGCACTAGAATGTTTATATCAGCACAATTAACAATTGCAAAAATGTGAAAACAACCCAAGCATGCATCAATACATTAGCGAATTAATAAAATGTGGTATATGCATACCATTGAGTTCTACTCAGTCACAAAAAACAATGGTGATCTAGCACCTCTTGTATTATTATCCTGGATAGAGCTGGAGCCCCTTCTACTAAGTATCACAAGAAAGGAAATACAAGCACCGTATGTACTGACCATCAAATCGGTATGAATGGATCAACACTTATGTGCACATATAGTAGTAACATTCATCAGCCATCAGGTAGATGTGGGGGGGGGAGGAGAGGATGGGTATATTCACACCTAATGGGTGCAGTGCACACCATCTGTGGGATGGATACCCTTGAAGCTCTGACTTGGGCGGAGCAAAGGCAATATATTTAACCTAAACTTTTGTACCCCCATAGTAGGCTAAAATAAAAAAAAATCATGTATATATTTGAATAATAGATACAAATATTTTAAGTTTATTAGGGACTAATACTTTAAGTCATTAGAAAGCTGGGAAATCTCCACTGAAAAATCTTTCAACATATATTAATACAAAATCATACCCACATCTAACCTGAACAATTTTGTGACTGTTTTACTAAAAAGAGAAGAGACATTATTAAAAGTAAAAGACCTATACTATTTTCTCTAATGTTTTTGTTAAGGAGTTTATGACTTTCTTATTTCTCAGGCTGTAGATAATTGGATTTAAAAAAGGAATGATAACAGTATAAAATAGAGAGGCCATCATATCTTGATCATCAGATTGTGGCGACTGAGGGTGCACATACATGAAGAGAAGAGGGCCATAGTATAAAGACACAGATAAGAGATGAGCGCCACAGGTGGAGAAGGCTTTCCTTAAGCCTTTGACAGACTTCTTTTTCAATATTGTAAAAAGAACAAGTGTATAAGAGACAAGAACAGTCACAATGGTGAATACTTGAATTGAACCTGAGAACACAAAAATTATTAGATTATTAATAGAAGGGTCAGTACAAGAAATCTTTAACAATGGCATAATGTCACAGTAAAAGTGATGTATTATGTTGGAATTACAGAAGGTTAATCTGAACAAAAAGCTTTCATGAAGTAGGGCGTGAAGAAAGCCACCTAGGAATGACAAGACTAATAGCCAGATGCATAGTGCATTGGTCATAATCACTGGATAGAGTAGAGGTTTGCATATGGCTACATAGCGATCATACGCCATTGCTGCCAAGAGAAAGCATTCTGTGGTTGCGCTGATTACAAAGGAAAAAAATTGTATCATGCATTCAGAGAGAGACAACGTCTGACTCTTGGTTAAGAAGTTGACCAGCATGTTAGGGGTCACTGTGGATGATAACCAAGTATCCACAAAGGCTAAATTTCCAAGAAATAAGTACATGGGGATGTGAAGGTGAGGGTCATTCCAGATGAGAGTAATCAGACCAAGGTTTCCCATGATGGTGATGAGATATATCACGAAGAATGCCAGGAACAGGGGGATTTTCCACTCTGGTTGATGTGTAAGTCCTGTGAGAACAAATTCTATCAGCAATGTTGCATTTTCCTTTTCCATGTCTTCACTTGGTGTCCTCTGAAATAAAATGCAGTGAATGTAAATATATATATATATGCATATGTAATTACTATCAGTTGAAATTGGGAGAGCGAAGTTGAAATAAAACCAAACTCTTACCAGATTGCCTTTAATTTTATTTATTATTACTAAACTGAAGGAAACTAAAGCAGGGAAAAGACAATTACTGTCCATGCATTAAAAAAATGTATAGGATTTAAAAGATTTAGAGAAAATGAGCATGTGCTAAATTTACAGTGGTATGATTTAATAGGGTAAAGAAATCATTTGTCTAGGATATGAATTCAGGGTCAAGGAAAAAGATATTTGAAGGACCAGGATTTTTAAAATCAGATGTTTGGTAATGTTGCTCCCAGAGATGTTGCCTCTAGAGTTGTAGCCACATAGAAATATTGTCCCATAGATTAATATTAGTATATTAGAGACAGAAATGATCTGAGGAGTTTTGCAGGCTTTGCCCTGAAAAAAATATGTGAACCTGTTAGTTCCCATATCAAAGGCTGCCTCACCTCAGGAGGGCATCTCAATGGTCAGTAGCAGCTGCTTTCCAAGGTGGCACTGCAGTCTCAGGGCTGTGGTTTTTGCCTGCTTTGAATGACAAGGCAGGTTTCCATGGAGCCAGGGGATGGGAGCTGATCAAAGAAGTGCCCTCCCTGAGAGACAGACAACTGTGGCTAAAAGCAATTAACCCAAGGGACAGCTCTTGCTTGACTTCTGACTACCTGTCTCAATGCACAATCACTTGATAAAGAAATATGGAGCTGTTTAACTTTTCTGCTAAAGTAATAGTTTTATCTTAGAAGTTTGTCCTAGAAAGATTTTGTAACCATTTGTTCACATAGATAGAGTTAGTTAAGGGATCCACAGAAGCCTTTTGGAAGACTTTGAACCTAAAAGGAACTACCTGTTATTATGTAAATCTGTTACCCCTGGCAACTGGTCACTGTACCCATAAATACTGATGTGAAACATCACTCGGGGCTCCACAATTTAGGGGAATATTGTGGGGTCTCCCGGGCTCCTCCCTTTTTTTATAAATCTATTTTTTATAAACTGTACCTTCATCTCTGTGTATTCTTTTATTTGTATATTCTATTATTTCCTATTTTCTATTATTTCTTCATCCTTTGTGATGACGCCTATCTGAGAGATCCGATTCTTTGCTGGGAGAATAGCTAACTCCCAGCATGGTAGTGTAGAAAGCAGGATGCAAGTAGGGGAAACTGGAGGCAGGAATACTAGTCAGGAAGCTGCTAGTGTTTCCCGCAGGTTCCTCCAAATAGATTACACGTCAGAATTGTTAGGGGGAGCTTGTTGTGAGAAATACAGATTACAAGGTAATTACTGTAGAAATAAACACAGTAGTATAAGAATGAGGCCTGGAAAACTTCATTTTGAAATTCATCCTCAAGTGGTTCAAATGCATGTGAAGTGATTACACCAACAGTGATATGGCATTGGAAGTGATGAGGGGAACAAAGAGGTAGATTCAAAGAATTAAGAACATAAAGCCACTAGGAATTAAGGCATATTAGATGTGGAGGGGATGGTTAGTGAAGGAGAGTTGAGTCACTTGGTTACTGGGTAGAAGTTCATTGAAAATTGAGATTGAGAACTTAGGTGCATTGGCAAAATATGGAAGAAGGGTCCTCTGAATAGTTAGGTGAGATATACTTAGTAGCACAAGTCTATTAAGTCTTAGTAAAAATACTGACTTTGGAGTCACTGGAGTAGTTGACAGCATAGTTATAGATGGCCTATCCATTGGAGAGTATACAAAACAAAGGGAAGAACAGCAAGATAGATGCTTGAGGAAGTTATATTAGACAAGTGAAAAAGTCAATAGAGTAGTCCCCCTTTCTTGTAGTTTTGTTTTTGATGGTTTCAGTTACCCTTCACTAACAACAGTTCAAAAAAATCACATACAATAAGATATTTTGAGACAGAGAGGTCACAGTGACAGAACTCTTATTACACTACATTGTTACATTTATTGTTAGCTATTGTTGTTAATATATGACTTTGCCTAACTTATAAATTATACTTTATCACAGGGTGTATGTATAGGAAAAAAATAGTACAGAATATGTAGGGTTCAGTGATATTCAAGGTTTCAGGCATCCACTGGGGGTCTTGGAACATATGCCCTGCAAATAAGGAGGTGGGTACTGTATATGTCATTTACTAGATGACCAACTCATGATCTGCTTTTCTACCATATGATTCTTGGTGGTAAGCAGAGTCTACCACCCACTCTAGAAGCCAAAAAAACCTAGAAAGACATTTTCCCATTCCTTATAGTGCCTAGAGTAAGGAGACTTGATCTATGTTTGCTCAGTCAATTTCACTGAAACTATATTTGGAATATGGAGAGAGAGAAAGAGAGACAGTTACAAGGTCAAAAGAGAACTTCAGTGGCAACAATAGTCAAGGCAGACATATCACAGCCCCAGGAAATGCATCCTGCATGCACAACAATGACACTGACATTGCCAGTTAGGGCATCTGAATGTCAGCAGCAGTAAAAGGAGCTCTCATTGAGCTAATACTGGGACTCGATTTTTCCTGTTGAGCAACTGTCCATCTTCCTATTTTTACTGCCCATTTTTCCAGCTGCTTCTTCAAATCATAGCAACTTTTTTGTGTTACAGACAACATCCATTCAATAAATTAATTTCCTATTGCAAACAAAGCCGTTAGTCAAACTAAAGACTAGAGAGGGGCCAGAAAAGCATACCAAGCAGAGTGAGCAGAGGAGCAGGAGAGATACTGAAAAGCTGAGTGTGTGGACATAGGAGAGGAAAGATATTCAAGAAAGACAGAGTGAAGTACAGGACCACATGCCAAAGTAAATGCTCCAGTAGAACAAGGAGTGAACAGAGATCACTGAGTGTGGACATCAGGAAATGTTTAGAGGCTTTCTTGGGAACAGTTTACATTTTGTGATAGAATTAAAGTCAGATAATAATGAGAATTAAATGGGTAATAAATGACACAACTGTAAGTGAAATAAGATGGAGCAGTCTAAGAAATGAGGAGAATACTTGGCATTTGTCTGCTGCCATGGACAAATGTAAATTTTTTTCTATAGAATTTTTGACAAAAGTTGTCAAAGGGAGAAGAAAAGAATATATGCAGAGGAGAAAGGAGACAGAGAGGTGGAAAGAGAAACTTGGATGCGTGAAAAGAGAACAAGGAGGAAGAACAAAATAGGTAGAGACTATCAAATTCATATATGGATTAGTGTAGAAAAGACAAACCAAAGGAGTTGGAGAAAAGTAGCATCAGAGAAAGGCTGAAGACTAAATAAAGGGGAAAGCTCATAGGCTCAGGGGTAAATGGTTGTCTTGACCCTAGGGCTTCTTAAAAGATGTAAACCCTGGGATTCTTTTCTTTTTCTTGTATTCATAATTTAAAGTTTATGTTCCTTTGGTGTTTTGGCATGAAAGAGAATTCTGATATTAAATTTTACCTTAAAAATTTTGTGTTATTCACAAGGATACTAACACTGCCTGAAACTTCTTTAAATAATTAAAAATTGTTATATCTTTGTTTTTACAATGATTACAACTGACTTTCTCTAGGAATCTTACTGATATTACTACTTGAGAACATTTTTTGTCCACCAATTTTTTGGCAGAATAAAAAAAGTCAAAGACTAGAAACTGAAACAGGTTATATACCTAGCAAAGCCAATAATTTTAGTTGTTAAATGTATTTTTATTTAGTATCTTTTTTTATGTAATCCTTAATCACTAAATATCTGAAAATTCTCAAATTCAGTTTGTATACGGATACTTTATTAAGTCATAAATGTTGTGACTTATGAAGTAATAAACTGATCATTGGAGAGATTTTCCATATATTTCCTGCTATATACATATTTATGCATATTATTAGTATTTCACATATAAGACACTGAATTAAATCATTATCACAAGTGGGTGAAAAGATATAGGAGCTAATATTTAAGTGATTTACCATAAATTTTTTATTCTGAATATATATTTAATTCAACAAAATGGTATTTTATATTTGAATCATCAGAAAGTTTTCTTATATAAGAATCAATATGACATACATTTTTCAACCTCATTTTAGCTTACAAATACATTATAGTTAGATTAACAAGATAAAAAAACATTGTTAAAGGGGAAAAATCAATCATATAACTATTTTGCTTGTCCAGATTAAGTCATCAAAATAAAATATACAGAAAATGTACTATTTGCTTTCCATTTCTCACCTGTCTTTTATGGCATCTTATAAATCCAATTTAAAATTATTATAACTTTAACTGCATTTTTAACTGTCTACATGAAAGACAATGAGTTTAATAGAAATCATTTTCCTCTTACCCATATCTCGAAAGAAATTGTATAGATCCTTTAATAGTGTTAGGCTTTCTAAAGCACAAAAATTATAATAGCATAGGAATGCCAACAAAAAAGGTAGCAATTTCTTACACAGTTATTCATTTTGTAAGTTTTATTTCCCAAGCTCAGAAACATGTTGTTTTTATAAGTTTGCTTTGAACACAAGAGTCAGCCAATGGTACAACTGTGTGCTTTTTCCAGAAAAGGAAAGAGGAGAAAACTGAAATTCCCCTAAGAGCACCGGAAGATTTCCTGTAGGAAAATAAAGTGAAGCTGTTCTACTGGGTACTATGGATTTGGACATGTGTGAGAAGTCCAAATTGTCCCACAGGTCATTACAGTCTTTGAAATGATAAATACCCATTAACTCTAGGCATTTTTTTAACAACTGAAATTACACTTTATGCCACTATTTTCCACCACAGATGACACTTTGGATATGTCCAGGCAAAGCTCAGTTTATATATATAAGATTTGATGCTTTGAGTACTTTGATTAGTATGGCCTTGTCTGAGCTAATAAAACATAATTTTAATGTGGCCAAAGATCAAGATTTCTTTCAGGAGCCAACTCCATGTAAAGTTGTCCTTCTTATGCAAATTGCAGCTCAAATCCAGACATATACTAGCTCCCCAGCTTTTGGGTATTAAAATCCTACTAGGCAAAGGGGGAGGAGCCAAGGAAAAACAAAGACAAAGAACCACAGTGGGATGTGTAATGAAGTTGACCATCTTTTCTAGTTCTTATTTGTCATTCATACTTCTTTGGTTAAATGTTCAAACCTTTTGCCTATTTTTAAATTATATTCTGTTATTATTGAGTTCTGAGATCTCTTTATATATTCTGGATACAAACTCTTTACCAAAGTGCAAAGACTAAAACAAATATAATGAGAAAGGAAAGAGGAGACATTACAATGGATGCCTAAGAACTAAAAGTATAACAAGGAATTGTTATGAAAAATTTTATACCAACACAATAGATAATCTAGAAGAAATGAATAACTTTGTAGAAACATACAATCTACCCAGATTAAATCAAAAAGAAGTAGAAAATCTGAACAGACCAATAAGGAATAAGGGGATTTAAGTGGTCACCAAAAACCTCCTAAGATATCTCCATATTCCACAGAGGTTGCACTTGTTTGCAGTCCCACCAGCAGTGTATGAGTTTTCCTGTCTCTCCGCATCCATGCCAACATTTATTGTTATGGGACTTTTTGATAAAGGCCATTCTCACTGGAGGTAAGTGATATCTCATGGTGGTTTTGATTTGCATTTTCCTGGTGATTAGAGATGTTGAGCATTTTTTCATATGTTTGTTGGCCATTGTTCTGTCTTCTTTTGAGAGGTTTCAGTTCATGTCCTTTGCTCACTTTTTGATAGGGTTGTTTGATTTTTTTCTTGCTGATTTTTCTGAGTTCTAAGTAGATGCTAGTTGTCAGCCCTTTTTCAGATATGTGGTATGCAAATATTTTCTTCCATTCTGTAGGTTGTCTGTTTGCTCTCATGATAGTTTTTTTGGCTGTGCAGAAGCTTTCTAATTTGATCAGATCCCATTTATTTATTTATTTATTTATTTTTGTTGTTGCTAGATTGCCTTTGGGGTTGTCATCATAAATTCTTTGCCTAGGCCACTGACTAGAAGAGTATTTCCAATGTTTTCATCTAGAATTCTTATAGTTTCACGCTTTAGGTTTAAGTTTATTATCCACTGTGAGTTGATTTTTGTTAGAGGTGAAAGGTGTGGATCCTGTTTCAGTTTTCTACTTGTGGCTATTCTGTTTTCTCAGAACCGTTTGTTAAATAAGGATTCTTTTCCCCAGCGTATGTTTTTGTCTGCTTTGTCAAATGCTAGATGGCTTTATGAGGATGGTTTTATATCTGGGTTCTCAGTGCTGTTCCATTGGTCTTGTCTCTATTCTTGTCCCAGTATCATGTTACATTGGTTACCCTCGCCTTGTAGTAAAGTTCGAAGTCTGGTAAATTGATGCCTCCCATTTTGTTCTTTTTGTTTAAGATTTCTTTTGCTATACGGGGTGTTCTCTGGTTCCATATGAAGCATAAAATTATTTTTCCTATATCTATGAAAAATGATGTTAGTATTTTTATAAGGATTGCATTGAATCTGTAGATCACTTTGGGTATGGACATTTTAACAATGTTGATTCTACTGACCCATTAGCATTATATGGTTTTCCACCTGTTTACGTTCTTTGCTATTTCCTTCCTCAGTGTTTCATAGTTCTCCTGGTAGAGGTCTTTACCTCCTTAAATAGATTCCTAGGTACTTTATTTTCTTTGTTGCCATTGTGATGGGTTTTGAGTCTTTGATTTGGTTCTCAGTTTGTTACTAGTGTATATGAATGCCTCTGATTTGTGTGTATTGATTTTGTATCCTGAGACTTTACTGAATTTATTTATCAATTCCAAGAGTCTCTTGGTTGAGGTCTTGGGATTTTAAAGATATAATATTATATCCTCAGTAAAGAGTGACAGTTTGATCTTCTCTGCCTCCATTTGGATGCCTTTAATTCCCACCTCTTGTCTAATTGATCTAGCAAGGACTTCCAGCACTGTGTTGAATAGAAGTGGAGATAGTGGGCAACCTTTTCTGGTTCAGGTTCTAAGTGGGAATGCTTTCAATTTTTCCCCATTCAGTATGATATTGGCTGTGGGTTTGTCACATATGGCTTGTGTCATTTTTAGGTAAGCCCTGTCTATGCCTATTTTGTTAAAGGTTCTTATTGTAAAAAGGTGTTGAATTTTGTCAAATGCTTTTTCTGCATCTATTTAGAGGATCATATGGTCTTTGTTTTTGCTTCTATTTACATGGTGAAAGACATTTATAGATTTGCATATGTTGAACCATCCCTGCATCTCAGGGATGAAACCCACTTGATCATGAGGGATTATTTTTTGGATAAGCACCTGAATTCAGTTTGCTAGGATTTTGTTGAGAATATTTGCATCTATATTCATAAGGGATAGTGGTCTCTAGTTTTCTCTTTTTGTTGTGTCATGTCTTGGTTTTGGTATCAAGGTTATGTTGGCTTCATAAATGTGTTCGGGAGGATTCCATCCTTCTTAATGTTGTGAAATAATTTCTGCAGGATAGGCACCAGCTTTTTTCTAGGTCTGGTAAAATTCGGGAGTGAAACCATCTGGCTGGCACTTTTCTTATTAGGAAGGTTTTTTATTGCTGTTTCAACTTCAGTACTTGATATTGGTCTGTTTGGGAATTCTATTTCTTCCTGGTTGAGCCTAGGGAGGCTGTGAGTTTCTAAAAATTTGTCTAATTCCTCCACATTTTCCAGTTCATGTGCATAAGGTTTTTGTAGTGTTCATAGATGATATCTTGTATCTGCATGGCATCAGTTGTTATTTCTCCTTTTTCATTTCTGATGGAGCTTATTAGAATTCTTTCTTTTGTGTTTTTCATTAATCTAGCCAAAGGCATGTCAATTATTTTTTATTGTTTCAAAGAATCAACTTTCTGTTTTATTAATCTTCCATATAGTTTTTTTATTGTCAATTTCATTTAGTTGTGATTTGATCTTATTAATTTCACTTATTCTGCTGGGTTTAGGGTCAGTCTATTCATCTTTTTCCAGATCTTTGAGATGATTCATTAGGTTGTCTATTTGTGATCTTTCTGTCTTTTGCATATGGGCATTTATGGAAATAAACTTTCCTGTCGGGACGGCTTTAGCTGTGTCCCACAAATTTTGATAACTTGTGTCTCCTTTGTCATTGTCTTCAAAGAATTTTTTGATTTCCATCTTGATTTCCTCATTTATGAAATAATCATTCAGCAGAAGGTTCTTTAGTTTCCACAACTTTGTGTAGAGATGAAAGTTTCTGTTAGGGTCAATTTCTACTTTTATTCCACTGTGACATGAGAAGATGTATGGCATAATTTCTATTTTTTTTAAATTTTTTGACACATGCTTTGTGTCCTAGGATATGGTCAATCTTAGAGAATGCCCCATGAGCTGATGAGAAGAATGTATATTCAGTGGTTTTGGGGTTATTGTTCTGAAAATGTCAGTCGGGCCCATTTGTTCTAGAGTTCTGTATAAATCCATTATTTCTTTGTTAATTTTCTGTTTGGAGGATCTGTCCTGTGCTGTCAGCAGGGTGTTGAAGTCTCCAGCTATTATGGTGTTGCTGTTTACCATTTTGTTTAGATCAAGTAGAGTTTGTTTTATGAATCTGGGTGCACCTAAGTTGGGTGCTTACATATTTAGAATTCTTATTTCTTTTTGTTGAACTGTACCCTTCACCATTATATAGTGACCCTCTTTGTCTTTCATTATTTTTGTTTATTTAAAGACTAAGTTATATGAAATCAAAACTGCCACACCAGCCTTCCTTTGGCTTCTCTTTGCTGGAAACATTTTTGTCCACCCCTTCACCTTGAGTCTGATTGTATCCTTGCAGGTTAGATGTGTTTCCTGAAGACAGCAGATACTTAGCTTGTATTTTTTTTTTTATCCATTTGGCCAGCCTACGTCTCTTGAGTAGGGAGTTCAAGCCTTTCACATTTATTGAGAGAACTGATAAGTAGGGAAAATTTCTGTTCATCATGTTGGGTTGAACTTTGTTGCCTTTATTTTTTCTCTTGAGCCATTGTGGTATCTGGCCTTTAATCTTTAGCTTTTGAGGGGTTTTACGTTTGTGAGTGTTTTTTTGTGCTGATCTGTGTGTAACTCTGTTTTGAGTACTTCTTGGAGGGCTGGTCTTGTCTTGGTGAATTCCCTGTCTTTGCTTATCTGAGAATGTCTTTACTTCTCCTTCATAAACAAAACTTAGTTTTGCAGGGTACAAGATTCTAGGCTGGACATTATTCTGTTTCAGAAGTGTGAGAATGGGGCCCTAACCTCTTCTTCCTTGTAAGGTTTCAGCTGAGAAGTCTGGCATTATTCATATGGGCTTTCCTTTGTATGTTACTTGTTTCTTTTGCCTTTCAGCTCATAGAAGTGTCTCTTTAGATATTTTGGTCAGTCTGAAGACTGAATGTTGTGGTGTCTTCCTGTTTGCAATGAATCCCCCAGGGCTCCTTTGAGCTTCTTGTACCTGAATATCTAGATTTATAGCAAAACCTGGGAAATTTTCCTCTATTATATCTTCAAATAGCTCATCCAACCTTTGTGTATTTTCTTCTTCACCCTCAGGAATGCCCGTAGCTCTCATATTAGGCTTCTTCACATAATCCCACATTCATTGTAGACTTTGCTCTTTTCTCTTATTTCCCTTCTCTATCTCTGTAACTCACTTATTTAATTGGAAGGTGTTATCTTCACTCCCTGAGATTCTTTCTTCTGTTTTATCTACCCTGTTCTTGAGGCTTTCCACTGTGTTTTGTAGTTCCCTGAATAAATTCTTCATTCCAGGAGTTTGGTTTGACTTTTTTTTTTTAATATTTCAATTTCTTTAGTGAATTTTTTTCCAAGTCCTGGATTTTTTTGTGGTTTCTTTGTGTTGGTGATCCATTTTTTTTTCTTGCATATTATTGACTTTTCTTACAATTCATGTTTCAAATTCTTCTTCTGATATTTTAGTGTTCTGAATTTGGTTAATGTCTATTGCTAGAGAGCCGGTGTTCCTCTTTAGGGGTGTGCTTTCCATTTGATTCTTCATATTTCCAGAGTTCTTTCACTGAGACCTTCCCATCTGGGTCAGCTGTTGCTTCCCACGTTTCAGTTTTTGTTTGAAAAGTAACATGCCCTGTTTAGGCTCTGTTCCAGTAGATGCTGTAGGAGCAAGTCAGATCACAGCTGCTGCCTAGCAGCCTGATTGTGCACGCTTCTATGGTTGCTTGATCTGCCACTAGGGGGAGCCACTAATATGTTGTTCAGGGTCCTTCTACCACAGTTGGGAGTCTGCTCCTCATGGGAGGGGTTACTTAGGGAGCCTATTGTGGCCTCTTGCCAGGATTTTTATTCCCTGACCACAGACCCCACTGTTGGCAACTGACCAGACGTGCAAATCCAGCCCCAGACTTATCCTACTGGATGACCTAAACATTTCTGATGAGCAAAGTCACTGGGCTGTCAAATACTGATCTACGCCAAGCCCCCATAGATTCACACTAGTCACAGAGGGAAAGTGGCTTTTCTTTACTCGCCCTACCTCCAGGAGTGAAGCCTATCGCTTTGGTATGAAAGTTGCTGGCTAGGGGAAGGGGCTGGTGCCCCAGTCTGTCCAGCGCCCCAGTGCCTGCAAATCTTGCAGTTGTTAGCTTCCCACTACTGGGGAAGTATTCAGAATTCACCCATCAAAATGGGCCTGGCTTGTTGACCATAGGTTGTGTAACAGTGGAGCTTGTCATGAGAGTCTCCCAGCTGAGGGAAGAGAGCTGCCTGACACCGAAGTGTGCTGCAGCGTTTGGGTTGTGGACTCCAGAAATGGCGATCACCTACCGGCAAAGCATGAGCACTAGGGTGACTATTTAGGAGCTGGACGGTATTGGATTGGGGAGCTGAGTCATCTGAAAGCCCCATTATCTCTTTTATCTCTTCCTGCTGTAATCTCTCACCTGTCCAGCTGGAGCTCTTGCTCTTTCTTACCCATCCTGAGCCAGCCTATTCACCCGAAGTGGTTTCCAGGTTAGAGTCCCCCACATAGTGTTCACTCCGTTAATCTGGACCTGCCGAGTGCCAGAGGCAAGTTACCTGTCTCCTAACTCCCTCCAGCAGTGGCTCAGACCAGTCTCTGCCCTGCCGAGTGCAGTTTTGGCACAGAGTTCTGTGGGGTTCAAGATGCTTCCCGCTATCGTTTTCTCCACAAAGCCCCACGTCTCCTGCCACGATTTTGCACTGACTTCAGGCAGGTCCCTGTCTAAGTGTGGAGGTCAGTAGGGAAGCAGGATGTTCTCCTCTAGGTCTGATCCCAGCGCACTCACTGGCCAGGTGAGCGCAGATATCCCACACTCTATTCTCTATTGTTTGTCTCCCACTCTCCAGATTTCACCATTCTATATCCTGTTCACCTCTTTTTTGTTCTTGTTTTGTGTGTCCCACACTGATTCTCTGCCAATTCATGATGCTGTTCTTGTGAGAGAGCGATCCGTTCATGTGTAGAGGACCGAGATCTACTCCTCTTTCACTAGGAGCAGGAATCCAGCAGGTCACCTTTACTCCACCATTTTTGTCTCCTCCCGTGGTGTTTTTTTTATTACTTTTTCATGAGAAGGAAGACTGATAGTAATGATTGCAAATCAAACTATATAGTCACATATCAGTAAGCTGAATGGGAAGCACCTCTGTCTTTTAGGAAAAAACCTGTGAATATGAATCAACATTTGAACCGTTACTCTAAAATTTTCATATGGAAGTTGTTCCAAGTGCTGTAATAATGTGATATTAACCTCATCTTAGAAGAAATCTTCTAAGTTAAACATATTTCAGGGCAATAGCTAAACAGTGGCATCAAGGTGTTTCCCTCTACTTTTGAAGAAAAATAAATAAATTCACTAAGTGTATAGCAAGTGTTTGTATTAGGATTCTCCAGGAGAGCCACCACCGCCTAGGGACTGTAAGGGCCGTAGGGACCCTAGGTGAGGGGCAGCCTATTATGAGAACTGATGCTGCCCTGTGGAAGTGATCTGTCCAGGGCCAGGTGAACCACCATCATGTGTGCCACACACAGCTGTGGCAAGATCTTGCCAAACAGTCCAGCACGCAACATGCCACTGGTCAAGAAACAGCACCTGCAGGACAGCAAAGTAAATCCAATGAAAATAAAAGATTTGAAAACCACATGGCAGTTCTATTGTTGTCTAATTGAAGGATGCCCAAGGCTACGACAGACCATTTTCTTGATTTTCTCAGGTAAAACCGCCCTTTATAAATATTCATGCTGAGGAGAAGCATAAATGTAGCACGTGCAGCACTTTGTATGGCATGAAGTGGGATCTCACTATAGTCTCACATCTATTGAACTGCCATGAAATTCATGAAGAGTACAGGGTTCCACCTAGTAAGAAAATGAAAATGGAGAACTGTCTGCACAGCCAGATGTTGTCCATTAAGACCATTGAATAATTGAGCAATCAGCCAATCCCTAGACCAGACACTCAAGAACTAGAATTTTTAGAAATGAGGCTAGTAGCATCTTTTGAAGACTCTTGCAGCTCTACTGCCAGCAAGCAGACTCTTTTGACACCTCTAAAAATATACCCAGCTGTTTCTTCTTCCAAAGCCCAAAGTGGATTTGGTAAACTACCAGTGATGCAGTTTGCTCTTATGCCTGTTTTGTGCCCACAGCCTTCTCCTCTACCCAGCCTGTGGTGTTAAGTGCCCTTCGGGGCTCTGCCACAGGGGCTGCGCACTTACTGCCCTTGTCGATATGAACACTTATCCATGGCCTAGATTCACAGGATTGCTCTCCTAAGGAGAGCCTACCTCTTTCTAAAATTGGGCCTGTTAGTACAGATGTTTAAGTGAACTTGGGTAAAAATTCATCTAATTCTTTACAGAAACTAGGGAACACATGTCAAAAGATCGGATTTTTTTCAATCAACATACTGACAGAACTATCTTATGCCTCATAGAGCTTTATACCTTCCTCACAGTGGGCTAGCCCTGATACCTCTGCCTGGTCTTGTCATCAAAGTGATTTGTTATTTGATTCTCAGCATCTCTTCCCATAAATTTTCAGCTGTAAGATAAAGTCATTTATAGGTGCTCAGACTGATGCATTCATAGATGCTTGTTTCCAGTCAGGTGGGATCTCCAGAGAAACTCAAGCCAAAGGGACTCAAAGACCCACAGATTACCACATCCAGATGGACCAACCCAGAATGTGCAGAGACATTTTTGAGAGTATTCATTCATCATATGATGTTGCTACAGGTAACCTTATAATATAAGCCACAGTTTAGTAGCAGAAACAGTAAGTCATGGTTTCCTACCTCAGAATGACCCTAGACACTGAGAAAACTGCAACAATTATAAACTTCAGTGCATAGAATAGTACGCGTCCTTCACAGAACATAACGAATAAGCAGCCACAAACCACAGATTTACTAAGTATTTAGAAAACACCTTGTTAAGTAACCTCCCTTGTCAGACATTGGATAACCATAGTATATTGTCTGACACCAATCTGGACCTGACATGAATCCTGGACATAACACTCAGCTCCCATCTGGCCCAACCCAGAATCCCAGAACAGATTTTAAAATCAAAGTGTTCTTTTTCAGACTCAAATATCCAGACTCAAACTGAAGAGAATGAACTTAGCACTACAAACACTGAACAAATCTTGAAATCACTGGACACAGAGACACAAAATAACTTTCTACTCTCAGACACCTCTGCTCAGTCCCATAGATGTAGGGGAAATTCTAACTTCTTAGGCCTTGATATGTGTGATATACAGACACATACTTATATTTCTTTATAGACAGTAGCACTCATTTACCTCCAGGAAGTATTCTGAAACACTCCACCTTTTCCATGAGTACTGATTCATCACACGACACCAAAAATTTGTGCTGCTAAAACATACCTGTTGTAGAAACTAAAGTTCAGTTGAACAGTACAGACTCAGAGTCCATGAGCTCTAGTTGTGAAACCCTGGGGATTTTGTTCTTCACCAGCAATGAACCTCTAACAGCAAGGGACACTTTCTTCCAGCCGATTTGTCCTGGAACATGAAGCAGTCTCAGTTCAGCTCTGTGGAAACCCAGTGTATGCTGAATACACAGAGTCTCCAACTTCAAAAATGAAGAGTATATATGCAAGGGCTTTTACCATTTCCTTCTGGATTTAGAAATTGGGGAAAAGGGACAGCAGCATTAATTCTGTTGAATATAGTCGATGATGCAATTGCTTAGATTCTTTGCTGGTGTTTGCCTTTCATACTTGTAAACATGAAATTTGGGTATAAATGTGAGTGTATTATAATGTATAAGATGCAGATCTATATATTTTTTTTTTTTTTTTTTTTGAGACAGAGTCTCACTCTGTTGCCCGGGCTAGAGTGAGTGCCGTGGCGTCAGCCTAGCTCATAGCAACCTCAAACTCCTGGGCTCAAGCGATCCTCCTGTCTCAGCCTCCCGAGTAGCTGGGACTACAGGCATGCACCACCATGCCCGGCTAATTTTTTCTATATATATATTTTAGCTGTCCATATAATTCTTTCTATTTTTAGTAGAGATGGGGTCTCGCTCTTGCTCAGGCTGGTCTCGAACTCCTGAGCTCAAACGATCCGCCCACCTCAGCCTCCCAGAGAGCTAGGATTACAGGCGTGAGCCACCGCGCCCGGCCAAGATGCAGATCTAAAAATAATTATTTTCATGTTGCCTACATTTGCACTTTTAAAGCTCCTTTTTCCGTCTTTAAAAAACATGTGTTTCAAACCTAGAAAACCCATAGAGTCATTTACCTGAAGCCAAAGTTAGCAGGTATTAGGGTATAAACTTTTCAAATCTCCAACATTGTTTAGTTGAAGTGTAACGTACTTAACTTAAATTGCACCTAAAATATTTTGATTCTACTTCATAGAAAATTCTGTGTCTCGCTAGTAATATCTAAGAAATATGATGCTGCCACCATCAGATTTAAACAACAGTGTTTCTGTGGTTTTAGATTCCTGCAACCTACAGTTTCATCTTCTTTGAAATCTCTTTTCTGATTTCAAAACACTAAGGAAAACTACAGCTGTCTTTGGCTTTTGAGGTAGTTTTCATGTAGTCAGTACTATTCTTCTCTGCATGAGCTCTTATTATATCAACATAAGTGTATAGTACTTTCATCGTAAGAGGTTTGTTGTTACAAAATTATTCCCTGTAGAAACAGCAGCAAGAACTTAGCATAAATAGTGATCCTTCTATATCAGAGTAAGTCATCCGAACCATGGAAATATGGTGTTGGCTATTAGCTCAATCTGGGGGGTGTTCTGCCAATATTCTGTCTTTCCTTCACAGTAGGCCAGAGTGGGGCTCTGGCAAAGTGCACCCACAGGCTGGATCTGAGTTTTTTCACTCTAAATGTTATAGAAGAGTGGGAAGAGAAAAGGACATTCCCTCCCTAGATTTCAACACTTTGCGCTTCTAATAAGCTTGATAAGACAAGACTGTAATCTATTATTTCTTCCATTTACCACTAATCATCTTTTCTTTGAATAACAAAATAGATTGTTCAAGCTAGGATACTCTTTCTGCCTTGAGGCTAGCAATTATAGAATAGACCCATCTAAAATATGGTATTCTGCATTTTGATGCTTAATTTTTCTAAAGAGAGTAATATCAAACAGTCTTTGAAGAAAAAAAAAGTTTAACATATTATTCAAATAATTGAGAATATTTTCTGTGTTTAAGACAGGCGCAGGATCAATTATGCTTTGGGGGTTTTCTGTATTTAGGAAATCCTGAATTCTCACTAGTTTGCCAAGTTTTAGGCAGGTAAGAATCAGTGCAGCCTCTAACTTCTCTAAGTTTATATTAAAAAAAAATGCACAGAGTTCTGTTGCTGATGGCTAAATCCTCAAAATAAAACCTAAGAGGGCCTAATGATTCCTTAAAGTAAATTGATGGTTTTGCTACTAATTCCCATCCCATACCTCTAATACAAAATAATTGTTGGTAATGGATAAATAACATATCCTGGGCAGATGAGCTTTATCTAGTAGATAAAAGTTTGCTTTGGTCACAGTTGCCTATGAATATGTGTTTCAAAACAAACATCAAGCCTTAAGTTAGAATTTCATTATGTGTTAGAACTGTCATAGCCTAAATGTTCAAAATTCTATGTAAGTCCTGCAAATAAAGGAAAGATGCATGTTTATGGCTTTTTGTAAATATATATGCAGTGATCTATGGCTGTGAAAAAACAATTTTGTTTTGACAATGTTTTTTAATTCACCCAATATATTTATAGAAAAATGGAACATGTTAATAGTTCTTCATGTAGAAAGACTGTTTCCCCTCTATACTTTAGTTACTTGAAATGATTATTTGTAAAGACTAAAGTGCAGTGAATAAAGAGAGGCTAGAATTCTAAAAAACATATAAAAGAAAAATATGAAAAATAAAAAATTCAGAAAAATTACAGAAGTTTTAAATAAATAGAAAGATGTATAGTGGTTAGGTCAAAAGACTCAATATTGAAGAATATAAATTTTCCTCAAATGCATCTATATATTTAATAAAATATCTACCAGAATCCCTGCAAGATTTCTTGTAGCAAGTTTCAGCATGAATATAATAATCTCATGGAAAATTCAAAAGATGCATAATAGTCAAAAGCAACTTTGCAAGAGAACAGGTGTGGAGGTCTACCGCTATCTGATTCTAAGACTAAATTTAGAACTTCAGTATCAAGACAGTGTGGTATTGTTGTAAAGACAGACAAATAAAGTGACTAGAACAGAGATACAGAAAGAAACCCGTGATATATGGACAGCTGATTTTGAACAAAGGTGCAAAGGTAATTCAGTGGAGAATGAATAGGCTTTATGACAAATGATGTTGGAACAATAACATATACATGAGCAAAAAGCGACTTTGATCCTAATAATATTCAAAAATTGAATTAAAGAGATCATAGTCCTAAATATACAACCTAGAAATACAACAGTAAAGCATGAACTGTAAAGGGGGAAAAATGATATATTAACTTTATCCAAATTCAAAGTTTTTGCTTCTCAAAAATGTTGTTAAAATTAAAAAAAAAACAAAACTCATAGACTTTCAGAAAATATTTGCAAGTTGTATATTTGGTAAAGTGTTTGTATCCAGAATATATAAAGAGGTCTTAGAACTCAATAATAACAAAACATGATTTAAAAATGCAGCAAAGTTTTAAACAGACAAATAACCCAAGATGAAATATGGATGACAAGAACTAGAAAAGATGCTCAATATCATTGGTCATCCCACTGAGTTCCTTTGTCTTTGTTTTTCCTTGGCTCTTCCCCCTTTGCCTTAACAGGATTTCAATCAGCTAAAAGATGGGGAACCAGTATATGTCTTGATGTGACCTGCAATTTGCATGAGAAAGACAACTTTACCTGGAGCTGGCTCCTAAAAGAAATCTAGATCTTTGGCTACATTAAAATTATGTTTTGATGAGCTTAGATGAGATCATACTAATTAAGGTCATCAAAGCAAAAAATTTTACATATATAAACTGACGTTTGCCTGGACATATCACAGGTGTCACCTGTGGTGGAAAACAGTGACATAAAATGTAATTTCAGTTGTTAAAAGAACTGCCTATAGTTAATGGATGTTTATCATTTTGAAGACTGTAATGACCTGTGGGACTATTTGTCCAAATCCACAGTGCTCAGCAGAAGAGCTTCACTTTATCTTCCTACAGGAAATCTTCAGGTGTTCTTATGGGAATTTGTTTTCCACTCCTTCCTCTTCTGGTGAAAGCACAAAGTTGTACAATTTGTTGACTCTTGTGTCCAGAGCAAATTTATATAAACAAATTTTTCTGAGCTTGGGCAATGAAGCTTACAAAATGAATCACTGTGCAAGAAATCACTACCTTTTTTACTGGCATTCCTGTGCTATTGTATTTTTTGTATGTTAGAGAGCCTAACACTATTAAAGGACCTGTACAATTTCTTTTAAGATACAGGTAAGAGAGAAATGATTTTTATATTACTCACTGTCTTATATATAGAAAGTTAAAAATGCTGTTTATAATAATTTTAGATTGGATTTATAAGATACCACAATAGACAGGTGAGAAATAGAAACCAAATGGTATATTTTCTGTATATTTTATTTTCATGACTTAATCTGGATAAGCAAAATAGTTATGACTGTTTTTTTCCCTTTAACAATGTTCTTTTTATATTGATTATCTAACTATAATGAGTTTATAAGATAAGTTCTGGTAAATTGAAAAGATAAATAATTTAAAACTAGGTTTAAAGATTTATGTCTTAATGATTCTTATACAAGCAATCTTTCTGATGATTCAAATATAAAACTCCATGCTGTTGAATTAAATATATATTCTGAATAAAACTTTTAAGATAAGTCACTTAAATATTAGCTCCTATATCCTTTCACCCACTTGTGATAGCGATTTATCTTAGTGTTATATATAAATGCTAATAATATACATAATTATATATTTATTAATAGTAGGAAATATGGAGAAAGTATCTGTCCAATGATCAGTTTAATGCTTCTTAAATTGCAGTATTTGTGACTTAATAAGTACCCATACAAAAATTCAATTTGAAAATTTTCAGATATTTAGTGATTTAGGATTATATAAAAGGAAACCATATCAAATAAAAATACATTTAACAACTGGAATTATTGGCTTTGCTATTTATATAAGCTGTATCAGGTTACAGTCTTTGACTTTATTTTATTCTGCTAAAAAAATTGGTGGACAAAAAAATGTTCTCAACTAGTAAATTCAGTAAGATTCCGAGGGAAGGTCAGTTGTAATCATTGTAATAACAAAGAGAAAACAACTTTTAATTATTTGAGGAAGTTTCAGCCAGTGTTAGTATCCTTATAAACAACACAAAGTTTATAAGGTTAAATTTAATATCAGATCTCTCTTTCATGCCAAAATACCAAAGGAATATAAACTTTTACATTTTGAATAATGTAAAAGAAAAGAATCCCAGAGTTGATATCTTTTAATAATCTTAGGGTTAAGAAAAATATTTACCCCTCACCCCCAAGCCTATGATCTTTCCCCTTTATTTAGTCTTCAGCCTTAAAGTCACAGAATAATGAGATTAAATTGGTAACAAGTGACACAATAAATGAAATAAGATGGAGCACTTTAAGAAGTGAGAATACTTGGCATTTGTTCTGCTGTCAAGGACAAATGTAAATTTTTTTCTATAGAATTTTTAATAAAAGTTTTCAAAGAGAGATGAGAGGAAATATATTGTGTCACTTGTTACCAATTTAATACTCATGATTCTCTGACCTTAATTCTATTATAAAATGAAAACTGCTCCCAATAAAGCCTCTAATTATTTCCCAATTTCCACACTCAATGATATCTGTTCAGTCTTTGTTCTACAAGATCATTGATTTTGACATGTGGCCCTGTACTTCACTTTGGCCTTCTTGAATGCCTGTCCTGTCTCTATGTCCACACACTCAGATTTTCAGCATCCCTCCTGCTTCTCTGATCACTCTGCTTGGTATCCTTTTCTGGCCTCTCCTTAGTCTTTCCTTTGTGAGTCACGGCCTTGGTTGCAGTAGGAAATCAGTTTATTGAATGGATATTGTCTCTAACACAGAAAAGTTGCTATGGTTTGAAGAGCCAAGTAGAAAAAATGGGCACTACAAGAAGGAAGCAGGACAGCTGGTCAACAGCAAACATTGTGTCCCAACATTAGCTCAATGAAAGCTGCTTTCACTGCTGCTAACTTTCAGATGCCCTGACAATGTCAGTGTCATTGCTGTGGATACAGTATGAATTTGCTGGAGGCTTGATATGTCTGCCTTGGCTTTTTCTGCCACTAAAATTCTCTTTGACTTTGTAACTGTCTCTCTCTTTCCATGTTCCAAAGCTAGTCTGAGTGGATTTGACTGAGCAAACATAGATCAAATCCCCTTATTCTAGGTGCAAAGGGGATGGGAAAATGTCTTCTTAGCTTTTTTGGCTTCTAGAGTGGGTGGTAGCGTCTGTTCACCACCAAGAATCACCTGGTAGAAAAGGGGATCAGGTTCTGGTCATCTAATAAATGATATATACAGTAGTCTCCCTAATTTGCAGGTCATATGTCCAAGACCCTCAGTGGATTCCTGAAACGTCAAATAGTACTGAACCCTATATATACTGTACTATTTTTTTTCCTATACACACTATCTGTGATAAAGTTTAATTTATAAGTTGGGCACAGTAAGATATTAACAACAATAACACATTATAAAATACAATTATAACACTATAATTAGTAAAATGTATGTCAATGTGACCTCTCTGTATCAAAATAACTTATTGTATGTAACATTTTTATGCTTCAGTGGTCACGGATAACTGAAACCATAGAAAGCAAAAGTGAGCTACAGTGTATACTTTTCACCTCTCTAATATAACTTCCTCAAGTGTCTACCTATCTCTTTGTCCCTTTGTCTGAAATGGATAGCTCAACTATAACTATGCCTTCACTGACTCCCATGATTCCAAAGTCACCATTTTTTTTTTTTTTTTTAAGATTTAATGGATGTATGCGACTAAGTACATCTCACCTAAATGTTTGGAAGACCATCCTTCCACATTTTGCCAATGCCCCTAAGTCCTCAATCTCAATTTCTGATGAACTTCTACCCAGTAACCAAGTGACTGAAATCTTCCCCTCACTAACTATCCCCTCCACAAAGAATATGCACCAGTCCTAATGACTCTATATTCTGAATTATTTGAATCCATTTCTTTGTTCCATCATTTCCATACCTCTCATGGTCTAATCACTTCACATGTATTTGAATCATTTGGAGAACATTTTCAAAATTAAGATTCCTAGGTTCCATTCTTTTACTACTATGTCTATTTCTGCAATATTACCTTGCAATCTGTATTTCTCACAAACAGCTCCCCCAGAGAATTCTGTTTACTCTATCTTGAGGAAAATCCTGGAAAATAATAGCAGCTTCCTGATTAGTAACCCTGACTCCATTTTCCTGTACTTGCAGTCTGTTTTCTATACTATCAAATATTTCATTAAAAAAGAAACTCCTAATGCCACTCCCTATTTGAAAAGTTTTCAGTGCATGACTATGGCCTGAGAATTAAAGTTCAAGATCCTCATCCTGGCACTTAATTCCTTTATTAATCCTAGAATTTCAAATATCTTTTCCCTTGATGCTCAATCCATGTCCAAGACAGGATTTCCTTACCATATTTAATCGTGTCCCCACAAATTTGACACATAAACAGAAGGCATCTCATTTTCTGTGAATCTGCTGTACATTTTTTGAATTGAAAGTAATTGTATTTTCTTTCTTTTTTTCTGTTTCCTAAAAGGTATCCTTCAGTATAGTAGCAATAAGTAAAATTAAAGGGTGATCTGATAATTGTTCTGCTTTGTTTCAAATCCCCTCCCCAATCAAATTATATTAAATTTTAATACTAGTGACTGTATATTTCTTATGTTTATTGCATTTTATTTCAGAGGACACCAAATGAGGACATGGAAAAAGAAAATACAACATTACTGACAGAGTTTGTTCTCACAGGACTTACATATCAATCAGATTTGAAAATCCCCCTGTTCCTGGCATTCTTGATGATATATTTCGTCACCATCGTAGGAAACCTTGGTCTGATTACTCTCATCTATAATGACCCTCACCTACACATCCCCATGTATTTATTCCTTGGAAATTTAGCCTTTGTGGATACTTGGTTATCATCCACAGTGACCCCCAACATGCTGGTCAACTTCTTCACCAAGGGTCAGATGATGTCTCTCTCTGCATGCATGGTACAATTTTTTTCCTTTGTAATCAGTGTAACCACAGAAAGTTTTCTCTTGGCAGCAATGGCGTATGATCGCTATGTAGCCATATGCAAACCATTACGGTATCCAGTGATTATGACCAATGCACTATGCATCTGGCTATTAGTCTTGTCATTCCTAGGTGGCTTTCTTCATGCCACTATTCATGAAGGTTTTTTATTCAGATTAACCTTCTGTAATTCTAACATAGTACATCACTTTTTCTGTGACATTATCCCATTGTTAAAGATTTCTTGTACTGACTCTTCTATTAATTATCTCCTGGTTTATATTTTCGCTGGTTCAATTCAAGCATTCACCATTCTGATTGTTCTTGTCTCTTATACATCTGTTCTCTTTACAGTCTTAAAAAAGAAGTCAGTCAAAGGCATAAGGAAAGCCTTCTCCACCTGTGGAGCTCACCTTTTATCTGTGTTTTTATACTATGGCCCCCTTCTCTTCATGTATGTGCTCCCTGCTTCTCTACAATCTAATGATGGAGACATGATAGACTCTCTATTTTACACTGTTATAATTCCTTTCTTAAATCCAATTATCTATAGCCTGAGAAATAAGCAAGTCATAGACTCATTGAAAAAAACATTAAAGGGAAAAATTTAGGTCTTATAGCAATATCTCTTCTTTTTCTAGTAAAACAGACACAAAATTTTGCAGGTTAGACGTGGATATAAATTTGTTCTTGTTGAACGTTTTTTTTGCAAATGCAATTGTCCTAGCTTTGTAGTGATTTAATGTGTTTTTATTTAATAAACTTAGAATATTTTTATCTATACGAAAACATACATAAAATTTTAACCATGTGTTCCTCTCATACTAGAATATTTAAAGTAGAAAACAAAGGATAACATTTTACAAGTCATATGTTCTTCATGTGTCTTTATAAACACATAAAAAGGTAAAATTGTTAAGCTTCTCTGAGAAGAACTTGAGTATGATAAATCATACAGTGAATAGAGCTGTGTAGTCTGGACACTCATATCACATATACCCTATATTGGTTGGGTTTCTGTTTGGGTGAGCAGGCCATTTGTTCTTTTTTTTGTTTGTTTGTTCTGAGAGATACCTGCAAACCCCAGGGAGGAAGTAAATGGATGACAATCAGCTGCTGTTATTCTTTCATCCTAGAGCATCCATTTTATTGCATGTCTTTAATTTTTTCATTTTTATTATTCTATGGTATTTCCATTGTACTAATGGCTTCTTGTCAATAATGTAGACTTTTGCTTATTCATTTGCTGTTATGACCCAAAGACTAGATTGGTAATAAAAGCATCCAGTGTCTCTTTCTTCTGCCTTTTTTAAAGTCTATTTTCCTAATTAGCCTTTTCCTTGAATGAGAAGATAGATGTGAAACTATGAGTATAGGGTCAGTTATGTACTTTGTGTTTCCTACTTTAGGTTGAGTGAGTCTGGAAGGGGAAGTTGGGAGCTTCTCAGAAACTCAAACTTCATCTGCAGCCTTCTCTTGCACATGTTTAGTCCTCAGATTCCTCTTCTCTGGTTTGTCTTTCAGTACAGGCTCAACTACTCTATACTTTTCTGAAATTCAACAAAATCTCTATTCTCTTAGTGTGATACCTTTGTTACCTCTTTCATAGATTTATTCCCTTTAGTGAATAATTTTTGTCTCATAGTGGGATGTTACAGAAAAGGTAAAATATACACTTTTACAAAGTCTGCATTTTAGACTAGATATTCTGCTTCATGTAAAAAGAAACTGCATATAATTACATATATATTATTTAATGAATGTTTATATGGAAATTATAATATTCTATTTGCTATGTTCACCCAGTTTTCTGGCATACTGCTGACGTTGCATTAAAAACTATCCCATTGAAAAGCTAGTAACATGATAGAAATATTCTCAGTTATTAGCAGTATTAAGAATTAAGGTGTATTCATTCCTCAATCTGGAGATTTAGAAGAATTAATAGTTTCTTTGTACTTATGCAAATGTATAGAGATATTTTTCTCATCATTTTGTAATACTCTCTACTATTCAGGAAATTACTAACATAATAATCCTAGACTGTGCTGAAACAAATAACATAATTAGGAATTAGGAAAAAATTAACAACCACCAATCAAAACTAAAACAATATTTCTCAGAGTTTGGGTTGTGAACTAGCCAGGGTAGAATCTTAAATATTATGCATATTGGGTGTCAATCAGAGCCTCTTTTGTCTAGACTCCTTTTATTTGTTTGCTTCTGTTAAAACAATGTTTCTAAAACATCAGTGGGAACTGTAATCACCTGGAGAGCTTGTAAAAACATAGATTGATAAGCTCCATCATTAGAGTTTTTGATTCAGCAATGTTGATGCTCTTGGTTTGAAAGCACACTTAGAGAACAATTGTTTTTAAACAATCAGTTAAGCAAAGTTTTTCTCATTGAGGTTATTTAGAGATAGTCAAAATAGAATTTCTACACATCCTATAATCATTATAGCACTATACAATTATTATAAAGTTTTCCTTCCTCTGCTTTGTACATTTGTCCTTGTTTGGAGCTGGTGGTTGCAGAACTCAACAGAGTACCTGTTTCAAAGGGTAAAATACTGTGGTGTTTTTTATTACTTTTTCATGAGGTGGAAGACTGATAGTAATGATTGCAAATCAAACTGTATAGTCACCTATCAGTACGGTGACTGGGAAGGACCTCTGTCCTTTAGAAAAAAACCTGTGAAGATGAATCAACCTTTGAACCATTATTCTCTAAGATTTTTGTATGGAAGTTGTACCAAGTGCTATAATGATGTGATGTTTTTATAATGTTATAAGAAATCTTTAAAGTAAGATGTATTTGAGGGCAATAGCTAACTGTGGCATCAAGGGTTTTCCCTCTGCTTTTGAGTGAAAATAAATAAATTCACTAAGTGTATAGCAAACATTTATATTAGGGTTCTCCAGAGAAAGAGAATCAATAGATATGTGTGTGTGTGTGTGTGTGTGTGTGTGTGTGTGTGGAGAGAGAGAGAATATTATCTATATACACACAAATATGTGTGTTGTGTGTGCATATATATATAGAGAGAGAGACAGAGAGAGAGAGAGAGAGAGAATGCAAGAGAGACAGAGAGAGAGAGAGAGAAAGATTTTGAAAGATACTAATTTATTATAAGGTATTTGTCCATGCTATTATGGAGGCTAAAAAATAGTACATTTGGAATCTTCATGCTGGAGACCCAAGACAGCAAAAACTTGAGATTCATAGAGTTCATGGTATAGATTCCTAAGTAAATAGGCTTTATAGCTAGGCCTGAAAACTAGAAACACCAAGGGAAGAAGAAGAACCATGTCCCAGCTCAATCAGTCAAGAAGAGAGAAATGAATTCAATCTTCCTCTGCCTTTTTGTTCCATTCAGGCCCCCAATGGATTAGATGAAGCCCATCCACAGTGGGGAGTACCAACTACTTTACTCAGTCCACCAATTCAAGTGTAATTTTCTTCTGGAAACAGGCTCAAGACATATCCAGAAAGAATTTCTAACCAGTTTTCTGGGCATATCATGGCCAAGTCAAGGTGACACATAAAAATGTCCATCACAAGTCTCCCCATTGTCAACTTAGCACACTTACGCACCTTCTTAAACCATACTTAATGACAGAAAATAAAGACAAAGGAATCATATTACTAGATAAATGATGCAATTATCTTGAATATAACTGTCAATTCATGAACACCTTCTTTGAAGAGGAGGTTAAGTCTTTAGATAATGTTCACTCTTCTCTTTGACATCTGGCAACTTGAGTAGTATGATGTAATATTAACAGTATTTACAAACTATCTATTATATAAAATCAACACATGTTACATGATGTGATAAAGGAACATGTGATAAAGGAATATGAGAGGAATATTTGCTATGTATATATTATATATGTGCATATATATGTATACACACATTGATTACAAAAAAGGAGGAAATATTTGTGACAATTATAGTCCTCATTCCAGTAACTGATCATGTGTTCAAGGCTGGTATTTGTGAACTTCTTCAACTACTCATTCCCTATTCTCTTTTCCTATACCAAGCACTTCAGTGGTGGTAGTTTCCTCCCTGGTGCAGTTACCCAAACATTTATTCCTGATGATTCTTGGTCATTAATTGTCCTTCACAGACTGAGTTGTTGAAGTTCTCAATAGAACTTAACCAGAGGGCATGGTAATAGTGAGAGATCTCCTATGTATCTTCTATATTCCAGACATAGTCTTCTTTACCTCCATTGTGCATTTGTAGTCCAACTTCTCCTTAGGAGTCAGGATCACCCAAATCAGCATAGTCATTTCTTTCTTTACCTGTTCATTCAGAGGGATGAGAAGATCAAAATGGCCAGCTGGAAATCTTACAGTTTAATTGAATGATGGGGTATATCCTGTAATAAATATTTCCCCTTTAGACCTAAAATTTTTAGGCCAACAGAGTGTGAAAGTGCAGGAACAAGAAGCAAATTTTGCTATTGGGTCACTAGAGGAGAGTGGTCTCGATCACAGTCTGACCATTTCCACTTCTAGGCCTGTGAATCCTGCCTATGAGAGAAACAGCACCATATACTGGAATTTATTTCAGATAATGTACAGCCTTCTGGAGCATCTTCCTCCAGTCCTGCAAAGTATTGCCACATAGTTGGTACTGTAAATGAGTCTTAAATTCATTCCTTGGTTCTATTATACTGGCTGTTTAAGGATAATGGGAAATAAAGTAATAAGGTAAAATCAGTGATTTCCATGAACATGATCCTAATTCTCCAATTTATTTGCTGTGAAGTAATTTCCTTGATCAGAAGGAAGGCTGTGTGGAGTACTGTAACAACTAATAAAAATTTCTGAAAGTCCATGGATATTAGCTTTGATAGAAACATTGTGCATAGGGAAGGCATTTCTGTATCCAGAGAATCTATTCCACCAGAAATGAAACACTACGATGACAAAAAGCAGTCTAGTGTAACCAAAAGGCCACCTGGTTGAAGGATGACTTATTGTGGACTCAGTATTGGTTTCTTCTGCTGGTAGATTTGAGACCTACCAATGTCCCTAGATAGGTCAGCTTTGGTAAGTGGAAGTTCATATTGCTGAGTCCATGCATAACCTCCATATCTACCATCATGGTCACTGGAGGCCAACTAGTATCCACAGAATGATCATCCTATCCTCTTGATTACTAAAACACACCTCTGCTGAGATAACCCTTTGGTAAACATTCACATGAGCTACAAACACTGTCTTAGCGCATTCATGCTCTTATAGAAGAAGAATACAGATTGTGTATTTTATAATAAAAAGCCCAGAAATTTACTTTTTTATAGTTCTAGAGGCTGGCTAGAAAGTCAAAGATCAAGGTGCCATCAGGTTTCATTGTCTGGGGACTGCTGTTTGCTTCTAAGATGGTCCCTTATTGCTGCATTGTCTGGAGGGAAGGAAAGCTGTGTCCCCATATGGTGGAAGGCAGAAGGACAAGTAAACCAAATGCTGTGTGAAGCCTCTTTTATAAGGGCCTTGGTTCCTCATGACCTAATCACCTCTTAAAGGCAACACTTTTTAATAGCATCACATTGGCTGTGTTTTGACACTTGAATCTTGGAGGAGACCCAATCAATCCATGGCCTTCTGCCCATAGCCCTCCCAAAATTCATATCCTTCTCTGATGCAGAATATATTCATTCCATCTCAATAGACCATAAAGTTTTAACTCATTCCAGCATCAACTCAAAAGTCTAAAATTTAGAGTCTTATCTAGATATCACATAAATCAGATATGGGTGAGACACAAAGATATGTTTCATTCTGAAGCAAATTGCTTCTAGTTGTAAGCCCATGAAATCAAAGAAGTCACATGCTTTCAAAATACAATGATTCGACAGGCTCAGAACAGATATTTCTATTCCAAAAAGGAGAAAAAGGAAAGAAAACGGGAGTAACAGGTCTTAAGTAATTATAAAATCCAGAAGGGCAAACAATATTAAGTCTTAAAACTTGGGTATAACCTTTGACTCCATGTCTCATCTTCCAAACATAGTGGGTGCAGGTTGGGTCCCTAAGGTTCCAAGGGAGGCCACCCTCATGGCTTTTCTGAGCGTAGCCCATACCACATCTCTCATGGGCTAGAGTCTAGTGCCTGTAGGTTTCCCTGGGTAGCATGGCATGCTGGGGTCTCTACAAGTCTATGGTCTTCGGGGCAGTCCTACCTCCACAGATAGTTTGGGAATTGTCTTGAGGGGGAGCTCTTTGTTCCGGAGGTTATCTGAGGCATCCTTTGAAATCTAGGTGGGGCAAGCCATGCCTCCAAAGTTGTTACAATCTGCATGCCTGAAGAATTTGCACCACATGGACATTGCCCATATTACTGCCTGTGCCTCTGGGCAGGTAGCTCAAGCTGCACTTGGGCCCACCTAACATCTAGGATGGCTGAGAAGTACCATGCCAGAATTCAAGAAGCAGCAACTAGAGGTACCATTGTGAAATAAGCCCCAAGATTTCACAAGTGTCCTGGGTTCCTACTTTGAAACCATTCTACCCTCAAGGTCCTGGCACCCTGGGCCCCTTCTGGATATGGCAGCCTCAAAGATCTCTGAAATGTATTCTCAGTCATTCTGCCATAGTCTTGATGATAACACTGAACTTTTTTCTAACAAAATTAATCTCCTTAATAAAGGGTCACTTGGCCACACCATTGATTTTCTCTCCTAAATAAGCATTTTTATTTTCTACACGACCAGGCTGAGAATTTTGCAAACATTTATGTTCTGTTTCCCTCTTAATTTTAATTGTATCTTTAGTTTCTCTCTAATTATATTTGATTGTAAGCAATTAAGAGAATCCATGCAGCACCCTCAACACTTTAATGCATAGAGGTTTCTTCTGTCAAATATTCTAGGTCATTTCTCTTAAATTTTGCCTTTCACAAAGTCCTAGGTCACGGAGACAATTTAGGCAAGTTTTTGCCACTTTATATTAAGGATGGTCTTTCCCTCAATTTCCAATAAAATATTTCTCATATCCATCTAAGACATCATTAGAATATTCTTTGTTATCCACATTTCTACAAACATCTTGTTCATGACCACTGATGGAATTTCTGAGAAGACTGATGATTTCTCTGTTGCACGTCTCTTCTCTTGAGCCCTAACCAAAATCACCGTTAATGCTTCATGTAGGATTTTTCCAGCATTCATTGAAAAACTGTTCTAGATTCTACCCATTACCCAACTCAGAAACCACTTCCACATTTTAGTGATTTGTTATATCAGCACTCCACTATTTGGTACCAATTTCTGTCCTAGACTGCTTGTGCTGCTATAACAGAATGCCAGAGACTGGTAATTTAAAAAGAAAGAAAATTTATTTTCCTATAGTTCTGGAAGCTGGGAAGTTCAAAATCAAGGCTATTTTGGTTGTCTAATGGGGGTCAAGTATATGCTTCCAAGATGATGTCTTGAACACTCCTCTTAGGGTGAGAAACATTGTGTCCTCACATGGCCAAGGCCAGAAGGGGAAGCAAACTGAAGGCTGCATGAAGCTTTGCTATAAGGGCTATAAGCCTAGTCAAATGGAAAGAAGCTCTTATTGTGTAATGATCTATAAATTCCCCACCACTTGATAACATCAGACTGTCCATTCAGCTATAAAAACTGAATTTTGGAAGGGACATATTCAAGCCATAGCAAATATTCACATGATTCTTGTCCAATTAGAGCAAGTACTTTTTCCAAATTCCCTTGTCACCAGTTTTCCAAGTCCCTGATCATCCAGCATACCCATTAGCCATGAGCTATGACTTGGTATATAATTACATGTCTTTTCATTTCTGGTTTGAAGCAAATTGAACAATCAGGTGCAACATTTGAAATTCTTCCAGTTGGGAAGATTTCCCTTTACCACTGTCCTTCAGGGATGTCCCAAAAAGAAGCTATAGTGCTGCAGCCCTCCACTTTTCAGCAGTGTCTGGATACGGTGCAGAACCATCTGCATCCTGGCCCAAGTTTTCTGTCCAATGTCAACTGATCACACTTAACTCCCCATGAGACAATAGATGAAGGCTGTCAGATAGAAGGCAACGTAGCAGGGTTAAGCACGATGGGCATTTGGGCCACATCTTCAAGTAATGTACTTGTACTTTCAGGGCCTGCTAAGGCCAGATGGCATAAATATATCTTCCATTCAATGATGGAATGTTGTGCATGCACAAATATCTGGGTCAATCAGTCAGAAAACACCCAGCTCATGATGGGCTCTTGAGGCCTCATGGTAACTTGATGGACTATTATGTAGTCTTCAGTGTCTAGTAAATCCTAGAGCAGACTAAGAAATGCTTTTCAAAAGGAGAACAATTATTGGTAGAGGATGACAAGGTAGTGCTCCCAAATTCTAGGTGCCTATACTGTCTGTTATTGACCTATATATGTCTGCCAAGTGCTCCAAATTCATTTCTGTCTGCTACTGCCATGTCAAACATCTATAGATCTACTACATTTCCCAACTTCTGGCACAAAAATGTCTTACCTGTAAACCTAGGTGGCTGCTACTTCTTGATGAGTAGATTCAATCAGCATAATATTATAAGTTTAATGGATGAAAGCAATGTCTTCTGGAAGAGAAATGCAATCAAGGTCCCTCAGAAAATATTTGCAAATTATATAACTGGTAAAAGACTTACATCCAGTACATATACAGAACTTTTTAACTCAATTACAAGAGACATTTATAATCCAATTATATTGAACAACACTTCGATAAAGAAGATATACATATGTGAACAAGCACAGAGAAAGATACTGGACATAATTAGACATTAGGAACATCCAAATTGAAGCCACAATGAGAGTCCAGAACCTACCTGTTAAAATGGCTAAAATTGAAAAACTAGCCATACTAAATGCAGCAATGCAGACATTTTGTGCTCAAAGATAGACAACAAAATGAGTTAGGAGATAGTCACAGAAAATTTAAGGGGGCATTCAATTTAATTTAATTTTGTGTCATATTATTATCAACCTTTGCATATCATCCTGTTTCACTCACCTTTCTGCAGAGTTTTCACAGTGACTCCTGTGTTATCTATGTTATATTTCTCCTACATCTTTATGTTCTTCTAGCAAAATTCTATGAAAACATGACAACCAATTCATGAGTCTATCATAAGTAAGCCCTTTTCTTTATAACCAACCTAACATCTATGACCCAGGTTGAGGTAATTTTTTTTTTTGTTTTTAAGGATTCTTTTTACTGTAAAGAAAGTTACACACAATTTATATTTCACCATTCACATATGAAATATAAATTTATAGTAAGTTAATTATTTATTATTTCTGAATGAATGTTCAGTAACATGTTGCTCTAAAGGAAAATCTGAATATCTTACTATCATTTTGAATATTTATTAATCTCCCAATAGGTTTTCTGCACATTAGGGTAAAGAACTAATCTCTGAACTACCCTCCAAAGCCCCTTGATATCCTACTCCTGCTGGTCTCCCTGACACATTTGGCTCCTCCCTGCGTCTCTCTGTGCATATCAGCTATGCTTTCCATTTATCATTTCTCCAATGATCAAGGCTCTCTGATAATCAAGGTCCTCCAATAATGAAGGCTCTGTTGGTGGTAAATGTCCACAGGCTGATATCACTTTGTAAGAAATGAAGACTCCTGAAACAAAATGTCCATTTTGATAAGATCACCAGGAAATTCATAGGCATTACAGTTTGGCAAGCACAGACCTAGGCCACCTCCGATTGTTGTCCTTGTCTTTGTTTTTCATTTGCTTCTTCTTCTGGCCTTGTCTTAGTAATATTTCCCAATAGATTTCAGCTTGAAATGGTGGAACTAGGTATATGTCTCCATTTGAGGTGCAATTTGCATGAGGAAAACAACTGTACTTGGGATTGGCTCCCAAAGAGCATCTAACACTTTTGCCATATTCAAATAGTGTTTTGACTACCTAAGACAAGATCATACTAATGAAAGCACCCAGAGCAACAAATTTTATATATAAACTGCAGTTTGCAGAAGCATGTGAGAAGTGTCACCGGTTGTGGAAATAGTCACATAAAGTGTTATTTCAATTGATAAAACTAAAATTGTCTACAGTGAAATGATATTTATGATTCCTGAAGTCTTTAATACACTTTGGGACAACCTGAAATTCTCATACATATCCAAATCCACAATGCCCAGTAGAACAGCTTCTATTTGTCCTACAGGAAATTTTCTGGCACTCTTATGGGAATTTAAGTTTCAAGACCTTCCATTTCTGGCAAAAGCACACAGATGTACCATTTTTTGATATTTATGTTCAAAACAAATTCATATAAATAACACTTTTCTGAGACAGGAAAATGAAGTCTCCAAAATTAATGAGAATGCAATGAATTGCTACCTATGTTATTGGAATTCCTGTGCTATTGTTTTTTTTTCCATTTTAGAAAGTCTAACACTTTTCAAAGAATCACAATTTCTTTTACAATATGGGTAAAAGAGAAATGATTTCTATAATCTTCATTACGATTGATAAAAAAGTTAAAAATTCTATTTAATGACTATTATTTTAGTTGAGTGTACAAGCTGTCAAAATAGCCTTGTTGGAATTGAATAGCTGTTACTTGATAATCTTTATATTTTATTTCCACAAGTACATATGGATAAGGAAAACAGTTTTAAGATTGAATTGTTCTTTTAAAATTATTTTATTTTTTATT